>NC_056739.1:967825703-968103203 GCF_019279795.1 Protopterus annectens
CCCCCTGTCCAGGTGGGCCCTAGGCAGGAAAATGGATCAGCATCCCCCACCCCAGCAGATGAATCTATGGCTGCCATTTTATTTTTCGTCATCTATTTCAAACCATAGTGGCAGTAGCAACATCAATAGCGGTGTCTAAGATAGCTCACTGGAGTCTCTCATGGTAATAAAACCAAAAATCCTTTTACCACTACTAATTACTGCTTATTCTGAAACCACTTACAATGCTGTCTGTGGCAGGGGCAAGATAAGGCAATTAGGCACTACAGCATGTAAAGCCATTCTTGAGGGGTTAAAAGTCAAATGCATCATGTGAAAGTACCCTTAATTTACCACACAGGAATGTCCAGTATTGCAAAAGGTAGTTTAGTTCTGAATGTTATCAATAAGCCTTCTGATAGAAGCACATTGTTTTTCATTGTTATAGCTGCACCACTCGCTGGCAGACGTGATGTGCAGTCACAGAAACAACGAACTCAGAGCAGCTGCTTGTCTCAGTGTGTTGTTATTTCTAATCCCTCGCTCTCCCTCTCACTCACACGCAGACCCCCTCCCATATGTGCACTCACCAGAACGAATATGTGCTCTGAATATATCCCCTCCCCCAAGCCTGTTTCTCTGTATAACTTGCTACTGTATTACTGTATCTGCATGATGTTGCCAGCTTCTAAATCGCCAACATTTAGTGACATTAGGACAAAGTCCTAATGACCAAGTTTCTGGGGCTTACGGAAAGGAAGTTCCTAAGGTCCTAATGTCTACTGTGTAGAAGGATTCCATATGTTTTTTTTTTGTTTTGTTTTGATTTTCATAGAGAAGCGGGAGACCCCAGACAACATATGTCCAAGGCAACTACCTAAGTTGCCTTGTGCTGGATCCGGCTCTATTCCACAGCCACCTATCAATCGTCAGCAAGCAGTTAACTGGCAAAAGGATCTCTCAATTTCAGCCGGTCTCTGCTGGAATTCCTCAATGATCAATACTGGTCCCCTTCTATTTATCATCTTCTAAAACAAACTTCATACCACTACTAAACTGTCCAACCTCGTACAATATGCTGACGATTCCTCCGTCATCTGCTCCACCTCATCCATAACTAAATTACAAGAAATGACCCAACAGTCCAAGGGCAATGAGAGGAAGCTTAGACTTTCTAAGACATAATTCAGTCTCCCCCAAACAATACCCAAGTCAGACACACACATTTCATATTACTACATGTAACAGCACTATAAAAGAAACTTAAGTCAGATGAAATTTCTCCGAGTCATTGCTAATGACAATCTCAAGTTTAACCATCACCTATTTCACTTTAGCAAAAAAAAAAAAAATCCACTAAAAACTAGGATCACTCTACAATGTCAAACACTACTTGACAGATATTACCAGATATATCTTCAAATCAGCCTATCTTTCATCACTACTCTATGCCTCCCCAATATGCACAAATATTACCACCACCTATAAAACTCAACTGGCAGCCTGCTATAACAAAATAGCAAATCTGCAAGCAGTCTTGCATATAAAACTCATCACTGTCTGGCATAAAAATAACTAAACTGGTTCAAATTTCCTACCCAGTGTAGCTACTCACAATTAATCACCACATACAGCCACGTATATTCTCCTAACAAATGCCATCATTCAACTACAGACCTCTGCTTCAGCAACAAACTACCAAGTCATACAAAACTTTTGGAGACTCATTTCAAAACTCAAACTCAATCCTCATTTACTTAAAATTAGACACAAAATCTATATACATTCAAAACCTTACTTAAATAAAACAAACCTATACAAATTTGGGACAGCCTTTCTTGCTCCACTGGTTATTATCTCCTCCATAAACCATTTCTGCCTGTAACTTCAACTCCCACATTATGTTACCCACATTAGTATATCTTCTTCCATCTATATATGTTTTACTAACCACAATTGATACCTTTCACTCTGACAATCACACCACTGTCAAAATACCTGTGCCACTAACTTTCCTCCTTTACATACCTTAAGCGTCATCTTTAACTACTACTATTTCTTCCCATCTGACCCATCTATCTGAATACTATATTAATACTTTACTTTTTGCAACTCCCTATTAACCCTTAAGATGTTTTAGCATATAAACTGTTCTTTTTGTATTTAATTTTTGTTAGTATTGCATTAAATGTATGCAAATCTCTGCTTACTTATTTGTGAATTATATACATCAAAAATTATTGATAACATATATTACATGCAGTTTTACTGTGGAGCTTTTTCACCAAAAGGGTTTTTGCCCAGTCAGACTTTGTCGAGAACTGCTTTCATCAAGTAGACTTTGCTGGATTTATCAACTGCTGCATTTATCAACTACTGACTCATTGTCAGCTACAACAAAACAGTGCATATATTTCACTTTGGTTGCAGATATCTGCCCCTGGAGTTAGTATATTTAATTAAGGGGTTGTGGTGAAGCATACATTAGTTGGTTTGTCAGGTGCATTTCTAATTCTGGTAAATTTGTTGTGCGAGTAATTACAAAATAATACTATGTAGGTTTCTTCTCTGATCACATATTGCATTTGAGTAGAGGTTCTGCAGATTTGGCAGGGTAAGTGCTTGAACAAGTACAAAAGGAAACTATTAGGTTTTCTTTTGGGGACAGGATGATTTGCGATGGTTTGTGTCTTAAACACATTTTTCTAAGCACTGAAATACAAGTGAATAAACAATAAGTGAATGATACACTCGCATACAAGGAGTATTTACATTATTATTTTGCCCTACACGGGTATTTACATTATTATTTTGCCCTACACAGATATTTCAACACATCAAAATGCACTCCATCAAACTGAAAAGCAGCCACTAAAACAATCATGTATGGAATCACTGAAAACAGTTTTGGCAGGGGCGCAAACCTTCTGTATTCCCGCAACACTGAAACTTTAAATATACTAACTGTCAGATTACACAACAGGGGCAAATGCCCTCATCCCAGTCTCATAATCTCAGCAAAACCACAGCTCATGCCATCTCTTAGCAGAGAAAGTAACTTAGCAGTTTACTTACGTGTTAAACAGCACTTCACTGATTTAGCTTATTCATCAACATAACTGCATTTGCAGAAATAAACCATACATTCAATTCAATAACATGCAAATTGCTAAACAAATGATTTCCTATATTATTATTATTACTACATACACACACAGTACAGCAGTTATGTTTTCATGGATTAAAGATGTCATATGTGCAGGATGACTACCATATTACAATGAAAATTAACAAGAAATAATTTGTCTACATAATTTAACTTTTACCAGCTTTGAGAATAAAGTTAACTTGATTCAGTAAGTTATCACGATGTCTGATAGCTAAATACCTATTTTTTTTTTTTAGAGACTGCACCCAAAAGGACAGTCAGACAGTTTCAATGATACTTTCCTGCTGTAAGGTATATAAATTTTGTCCCATAGCTACTTAATTTTACTTTTTCACGTTTATTCTGCTCACCAACCAGGTAGGCAAGCTGTTCCAGGGACTGTTTTCAGCCATGACCTGAGCCAAAAGGCAAATAGATACCGAAATCAAAAAAATATCAAAGCCACTCCAATATGTCTGTGATGAAGCATAAAAATGGGAAACAGAATAAATATGTACACAGAAAGCATACACAAACAGAATAAATATGTACACAGAAAGCATATTGTTTTTACAAACCATTACTCGATTTAACAAACTTGATGGTTCATCATATACATCTATAGTTGCTAATTGAGCAAAACACAGTAGCAGAATGAAAAATTAAGAAAAACAGCATTACCTGCTGTTGAACATGTCCCGTATACTGCTCAATAAACTCAGAGAAACGAATGTAGTCTGTCCCAAGCTTGCAAACTCTGTTCAGTACACTGGTCTCACTAGGATGAAGAAAGGGTAGGTCCTGGGATACCTGTAGAGATTGTAACAATTTTTTTATGAAAACCTTGTTAAAGTAAAAGTGTACTGCTGTTACATAAAGCTGGCTAAAAGCTACCGCATACGTTTTAAAATGGGATGTACTTTTTTCAGTAACAATGTGATGTACGCAGTACAGCAACTAATCTTCAGATGTATATTCTGGTTGCAGGACTAGCAAAACACCATCCGAAGCTCTGCCACTTCTGCCAGCTCTGCACACAGCACTGCATTACAGTACGATTCTATGGGGAGGCCCTCCTCAATTTGTCTGCTCTTGGAATAATCCTTCCTTGCACTGCATTTTGGTCTGTTCCTCACAGAAAATCCTGAGCTTGTAGGGGGGGTGCATCCACCCTATGTTGGCACAACTGTAACATCATGGGCCACAGTGAAAGATGACATGTAATGCCTGTCACAGCCAGTTTGCTTCAACTCCTGAGTGATCACATTATCTATTTAGTAAGAAAACAGTGGTGTCTTGATACCTGCACTGGTACAAGGATATCATTTATTTAATTTCATAGCTTTAGGATAACTTAGCAGACTTCCAGGACACTTTTTTAATCACATCCCATTTAAAAAAAAAAGCAATGACAACAAGCACACTCACATTAACAGCAATAGGTTTACAAATATAAATAATTACAGAATGCGCAATACTGTTAAGACAAAAAAGAAGATCACATTCAAATACAGAGTTATCTGTAAATTAAACAATTCTGCAACTGCATTTATATTCTGCTTCTTTATGGAGTACCTCTTTCAGCCGCCTACAGAAAGCAGTACCTCATGTTTCAGTACTCTGGTCCTATGAGAAGTCCAGATGACCACGTTTATCAGCAACAGAACAGCACATACTAATATTATAAAGGGTACTGAAAAGGGGTTATAAGATAAAGTATGGCAGAGAACAAACCCTTGAGTTACTGCAGACTTTACTGCTTGGAGATCAGAGTCATCATCATGAAACCTCAAAATTTCTTTTTCCATGTTCTGTATGGGGTGAGGGTGTTGCATTAACTGTCACCTTCTCATCCTAACTTCTTTGACAGTCAAATCTTAATGTCACAAGGTCTTCTCTCATACAGTCCATCCATCTCTTTGCTGGATGCCCTCATTTCCTTTTGCCTTCCTCCTGTCTAAAATATTCTTCATTGGATTGTCTTCAGCTTTCCTGCATGTGTGCCAGAACTACCATAATCTGTTCTGACCTTCTCAGCAACTGAACTACTCGGGCTACCACTATAATGTCCTCATCTCTTTGTCTGTCCTATCAAATTCTCAGCTTCTTCTGATTTTCCCATTTGCTGCCTTTACAACTGTCTTATCTGTACTCAGATTTATGCTGTGTGCCTTCAGTTTTGCATTTCATTCCCTTTTCATTTGCTGAAGTTCTTTTTCAGTCTGTCTATAATGCCATATTGGCTGCACAGAGCATCGTTGTTGATCCGTCTCCACTGACTTGTTTGCTAATGAAGTCCACCACCAGTATGAACAGTACTGAGTTGAAAGATGAACCCAAATATATGCCCACTCCCCAATAAGAAATGCCTCTGTCAGTCTGAACACTGTTCGTACTGGTGTCATTGGATCCTTGCACATAGCCTGCACCAGTTCTACCAAAGTTTCTGGTACTTTGAACCATCAGAGGACTGCCCAAAGCAGCTTTTTTGGGACCCTGTCATATCATATACTTTTTCCAGGTCTAGGAATTCTCAAATGGACTCTTTCCTTATCTCTAGCTTCTTCTCAGCTGTCTATCCCACTGCAAACATTGGGTCAGTTGCGCTGTGTCCTCACCTGAATCCAAATTGATCATCTCCCATCTTACTTTCTACTACTATGCATTGTTTTAATAACTCACACTCTTCAGCACTTTCATACAGTGCGAAAGGAGTTCAATACCTCTATACTGCCCACAGTTGTGAATGACCCGCTTTGTTCTTGTACACTGGCACTAGAATGCTTATTCTGCAGTCTCTATTGCTTTGAATAGCCTCTGGAACCATTTATCCCCTAACTCACCCAAAATCAATCATACATGCTGTAATCTCATCTAAGCCTGCTGCTTTCCCAGACTTCATTTTCCTTAGTTCTGTTCTTGCTTCTTCTAATGTGGGCTCTTCACTATAGCCTGTGTCTGGGGCAGTACAGCTTCTGTGGGGTTTTCTCCATTCAGAAGTTGCTGGAAGAATCCTTTCCATCTACCTTTGATGTCCTGAGAACTGGTGAACACATGTTGATGGCATACCTTATGAAGCGTGTCTAATGACCATCTTCTATATCTTTCTGTCTTTGCCTTGCAATCTGATAGAGATACTTTGGGGTCATCAGCTGAGTCACTTTTCCAGAAGTCGGTAAAGTGACTCCGATGCCTTGTTTTTTTACTACAACTACTCTCTTAGACTCTTTGTTAGCCAACCAGTATTCCTTCTTAGCCTGGTCTATTTTATTTCCCAGTTTTTCCTGCACTCATTCTTATTTTTGATGATTCCCTTAACTTCTGCATTCCACCACCAGCTTTCCTTATGTAGCTTATTTCCATACCTGTCTCGGCTGCATATTTGTTCTATAACCCTCAAACATGCTCCATTCCTCTTCAACTCCACTAATTTTCTCTTCTCCTTGAGGTGCTAAAGCCCTTCGTATTTCCTTGAACTCTAATGCTATATCACCAGTCAGCTTCCAGGTCTTCAGCCTGGTCTTTGTCGACCTTAGAGCCTTCTCTGACCACTGCTTACAACTGATTGTGGCAAACAGTAGTTTACGCTGTAGGCCAACTGCTTCACTGGGGATGACTTTGCAATCGATTTTACCCCAATGCCTTTTCCTTACTAGGAGGAAGTCTATCAGAGTTGCATGTTAGTCACTCTTTTATGATCTTAGGACTCTTTCTTGCTAAACCATGAGTTGGCTATCATCAAGCTATTTGTCTGACAGAAGTCTAGAATGGGCTATCTTTTACTCCAGTTACCTTACCCATGTGGACCTAGGCAGTTCTCATATCCTATTCCATCTGTCCTAATATGAGCATAAGGTCCATTGTCCACACCAGCTCATATTGTCCTCCTTTATCTAGTATGCACTGCCAATGCCACCTGAATGTACTTGCTATCCCAACCCTGTTGTGGGTCATTGGCTAAAATTATGAATACTGACCTACCTTTACAATGGAGTCTGACTGGCATGAATCTTTCTGACGACAGCACTTATTGTCTTGTGAAGCTCCACCCTTACCACAATTCCCACACCACTTCCAGCTAGTCCTCTCCCTGAGTAGTAGACACTGGATCCCAAGCCAAGTGGCTTTACTGCACTGACCCTTTCATCTTGCTTCATGGATACAGAGGATGTCCAGCCTTCTCTTTACCATCATGTTATCCACTTCCAAGCTGCATCTTGTCAGTGAAGTAGTACAGAGTGTAGCATCCTTATTTCCTGTTTGGTAGGCTGATTGGTTTTACATCCCACTTGAACTCAACATAGCTATCACAGGTAACCCAAGTTAGGCAACTGGACACTTGTTGGCCAGTAGCTTATTGACCCAGGGCTGATGGACTTTATGTTGGGCACAGAGAACCTCAACCCACTTAGCACCGGCAAATACCCATGTCCACTTTTTGGAACCATCTGTTAACAAGGCCAAATTACCTAGAGAAAATTTTTACTATAAGTGGCTGAATCTAGAATGATCTGCAACCTGTGAGCTGTGTTCTATCTAGAGGATACTTACTGCACACTACTGATGACATCTAAAGCAGTTAATCTATACAACTCTTTCCCAGATAGGCATCAAGTCTCTCTGCTACCCACAACTCCATTCTTCACAGAGTTTTAGCTAGAAACACCCAGCATATTTTTTTTAGGAGGTGGAGAAACCTAATAGAGACACAGGGAGAACATGCAAATTCCAGAAAGGTATTGTCAGGAGGTCAGGATCGAACCCTGTACCTTGTGCGTGTGAGGTGAAGGCCTTAACCATTACGACAACTGTGTTTGGAGAGAAGCTTAACACATTAATTATGACACATAGATAACTTCCTCTTACAATGTCTGAAAACCACTAGAGAGATAAAATACTCAAAATATATACTGAAACAGCTACAGCATTGCCACAAATGAATAATGCTGTGACTATGACGCCAACTACCCGGGACTGATCAGTGAGCTGGGACTAAAGGAGCTAACAGTTGAAGGTGGAACAGTGCAGCCAATGACAAGTCAAACCTGGAGAGGAAGCCAACCCAGTCCACTGCATTATCTGACAACTAGCAGGAGAAGGCTGAAAACAGAGTAGCAACAAAAAGAGTTAAGGATGACTGTCAACTAAACAAGTGCGCTGTAACCAGGACAGAGATGCACAAGTAAAAATGCACACGAGTCATTGCCCAACACTGTGGGAGCATTTCTGCATGAATAATAAGCACCCCCTTGTACAAGTAAAAATGCACACGAGTCATTGCCCAACACTGTGGGAGCATTTCTGCATGAATAATAAGCTCCCCCTTGTGTCGTGGTCTAACACTGTGGGAACATTGCTGACTGAATGTTGACCCCCCCTCACTCACACACACATACACTGCAGGACTACATCAGGAGACTTAAAGTTTGACACTTTAATCTAGACAAGTTTGTGATGATCCCATCAAAGCAAATTTTTCTTTTATTGGCAAAACCACAATAACTGTCTGTTGAAAGCCACTTTTTTGCAGTTGTACAATCCACACTACATTCTCCTGACTTACATATATTAACACCACAGCTGCACAATAGTGTGTGTGTGTGTGGGGGGGGGGTGGACAGCTCATGGTCGCAGAAAGTGTTTTTCAACAAACTGTCTCCTTGGTATTTGCCAAAGGAAAAACTGCACTTATACTCCAAAAAAGGAAGTCAAGATGCTGAGAGTGAGTTTTATACTTTAATATTCCACAAATAAAAAAGTGATGATAGGTTAGGGCTTTCGCAGTTACCTGCTTCTACAGACCTTAATACAAAGTAACACTCCATAAAATCATTAAATACTCTAGATAACCAATAAAAAACAACATAGTTAATGAGGCAGACCTCTCTTCTTAAGAACAGGTTTTAGACACAGCCCTATTAAGACCAGGAGGGGCATATGCTTTAAAATCAATGATCCATCTTAATTCCATACATTCTGTTTCATTGGACAGATCGCCTTCTCTTAAACCATCATGCATCTTTTGTAAAACTAAGAACTTAAAACTATGGTCCATTACATGTTTGGCTAATGCATTGGTACATTTCTTATTACATATGTCATTAAGAAGTTCTAATACCCTTTCCTTTAACATACAATTTGTTTTACCAATATAGATAACATTCACAAACTAAGCATCTAGCCATATACACTATATTTCTTGTACAACAATCTGCATAAAATGAAACGTCTATACATTTCTTTGTGACTAGATGTATAACCGTATGGGCTGTCCAAATGTTAGGGCATGCGTTGCACGTTCTGCAACAATAAGTAACAATACTTTGTGATATAGTGTGTATACGATGCCTATCATGTTTATAACAGAGTTGTTGTTTCAAAATTTTTACAATTCTTGAAACAAAATCTAGGTTCTGATTCTATTATCTTACAAATGCTTTCATCTGTTAACAGAATAGGCCAATTATGCTTAATAATGTCACAGACTTTATTCACTCCTCCAGAATACGTAAGACATATCCTGTTACCTGACCTAACCGCTTTAACTACGGGTCCTTCATCCACTATTGGAGTGGATTCTGAGAAGTAAGTTTTCACCTTATTACTATCCATTGTGTCCATCTTTTCTATGGCACTGTCCATCTCCTTTCCTTTGTAGCCTCTGTCCATAAGATCAATCTTAAGTGTATTAAGAGCTTCTTGTAGTGTAGTGAATCTGTATCTGTGTACAATCTCTTGCATCTAAGTACTTGATTAAACACTACATTCCTGGTAGTGTGTCTTGGGTGCATACTGGATTTGTGCAAAATATTATTTCTTCTACATTTCTTCCTATGTTGCTTAGTAGAGAGATTCCCTAAGCATGCTTTTATTTATCATAGTGTCAAGAAAGCTAATACTTTCCCTAGAATATTGCATGCTAAATGATAGATAAGTGGTACTACTTTCTAAATACGATACAAACTCTTCGACTTTCCATACTGCCATGCCAAATAAAAAAGATGTCGTCCACAAAACGTTTGTAGAAAGTCACGTTCTGCTTAACTACATCTTTACTGAAAACAAACTCTCTCCCACTATGCAAGTACTAAAATGGCATGCAAATTTGCAGATGCTGTGTCCATAGCTACTCCTACTATCTGAAGAAAATAGTCAGATTCAAATAGGAATACATTGTTTTCTAAAATCAGTTCCAGTAGGGCACAAATCAAATTGATTTTCATGTTACCATATGTGTTTTCTTTAACCAAAAACTGTCTTATGTTTTCTATTCCTTCTTCATTAGGAATAACTGTAAATAAAGAGTTTACATCTAACGTAACAAATAACACGTCTTTAATAGTTGGCTCATCTCGGTCTTTAGCTCAGATATAAAATCGTTCTAGAAATTGCTTACCATCTCTCAATACAGTTCCTACTGTATCTAAAATACATCTAAGTTGTTTCTCGACATATATTAACAGAGGTTCAGTAAGCCAACCTCTCCCCGATACTATCCGTTTAAACGAAGGATTCAAAGGATTTTTGTGTACCTTAGGTAACCTACAGACAACTGGTATGGTAGAATGTTCCACAGAAAAGTATGTATAGAGAGAGTAATCTATTTGGTCTGTCATTAACAAATCATATACAAAGAAAATTAATCTATTTATAATACCATTGATCTGATATTTCTGTAAAACTACATAGTATCAACAAATAACATTTCACGCATTTTGTTAAGATAATCCAGTCTATCAAAAACAACAATGCCCCCTCTTTTATCTGCCGGTCTTATCAGGTGGTCAGCCCTCATTAACAAATTTAAAGCCTCATGTTCTTTAAAAGACAGATTAAAATAACCAAGTTTACTATTCTCATAAAAACTTCCTTATATCATCTTCACAGATTTTGACAAAAGCTTCCAAAGCCGGAGAATTGTCAGGCGTAAGCGTCCTAGGTTTTTTAAAAACACAAAAATAATTAACAGTAATGCCATCATTCAAATAAAATACTTTTAAGCGTAGTGTTCCGAGCAAACACCTTCAGTTCTATTATGGTCTCTATTAAATCCAATTTAGTTGCAGGTATAAAAGACAGCCCTTTATTTAGTACTGACATTTGCTCATCACTGAATTCAATTGAAGATAAATTAAAAACTAAATTATTTATCTGCGATTCCTTGTTGAAGCGCCTGTTACAGTTTGACTCCTCAGTTGGACTGAAGGGTCTGTTTTCAGTCTCATCTCTCTCTTGCGACTGCGCAATCTCCCTGCTCGTTTTTCCTGTCTTATGGGTAATGCTTGTTCTAAAAAAGCTGGAGAGTCTGTTGTTTAAATTATTCGTGTCCAGTACTGCCTCTACCTCCAGTCTGTTAAGTACTTTCAGTCGCACTACAGGTTCTACTAGTGCATCCGAAACTGGGACAGTTGTTTTAACACTACCACAAAAGTTAGAACCTTCTACTACATTGGTCTCAGAAAATATGTCATTTATGGAGTTTAACGGCTCATTCATATTATCACACATAACACTACTGTTGTCATTCATAGGCGTGTCAGGAATAAATGCTTCTGTATTAGCATTTACACAATTTCCAGTACTTACTTCTCCTTCAGCACTCGTTTCGTTGGCTAAGGTCAAAGGAACACCTAGCCCATCTGTGTGTTGCTTACTGTAGTTGAGATCTTGCAAGATCTGTTCTCCAGCATTAAAGGCACTGTTTTGTACTCCCTTTACTATGAGTGAATCCTTTGAAAGTAGCGCATCCACTGTTTGTGCATGAGCCAAGATTGTAAGCCCTGTGCGCTTATCTTTCATGGCAGCTAATTGCTTAGACACTAGCGACGTGCTGGCTTCTGCTGCCTCAATGTTAGGCTTCCCTCTTGTCGGTAACCGTAGTTACACCTTCTCCTGCTTCCTCTACTGGTGCATTGCTCCTCGGCCAAGAGAATACGTTGCCGTCTCGGAAATCAGCGTAATCTCTCCGTAGTTTCTTGATTTTCTCTTTTTCAAGCTTCCTTTCGTAAAAGGAAACATTTAGTAAAAGCTCATCGAGCAATTGCCCACATGTTTCTCCCTTAAAGGAGTTAGATAGATAAAGAGTTAAAATATCAATGGGAGGGTGGCCTAATGGTTAAGGTGTTTGCCTTACAAACACAGGGTGCAGGGTTTGAGTCTCACAAGGGATAATTGGCTAGGCTTAAAATGGCTTGCAACGGCAGTTAGCTCAGTACTAACCTATGAACCTATGAATTTTGCCAGAGTGACCTCTTCAGAGAGAAAATAATCATTCATAAGTACCATATGGTCCAAGCTCAACTGTAAATTCAGAACTTAGCATCTCTTAAGCAGTTCAGGTAGGCTATCACCATACGAGGGCATCTTGAGCACTCAAAGCCCTCTTGGAATAATTTTATAGTGTATGGCAGCTTCAAAATGGTATCGCTGCCACAATAAATGTTTATATTTGTACAACTTGTCTTCTAACTCTTTCAGAGCTTTTTTAAACATAGCCATTTCATTATAGTCTATACTCACATCTGCTATATCTTCATCATTAAAAGTAACACACATAAGTGGGTTAGCAGACACAGTGGTGCTGAGTCTCTGTTTAGTATAAGTCCTTCTTGATGGTTCCATACCATTCTGCATTTTTCATTCGAACCTTCCTTCATTTGACTCAAAACTCTCAGCCATGGTACCAATAGACAAACAAAACTGACAATAAAAGTAAAGGAAATGATTGCTCTGGTACCAGACAAGCCCAAAAGTCCATAAATGCTCCAAAAAAGGAAGTCAAGATGCTGAGTGAGTTTTATACTTTAATATTCCACAAGTAAAAAAGTGATGATAGGTTAGTGCTTTCGCAGTTACCTGCTTCTTCAGACCTTAATACAAAGTAACACTCCATAAAATCATTTAAACCTGTTCTTAAGAAGAGAAGTCTGCCTCATTAGCTATGTTGTTTTTATTGGTTGTCTAGAGTATTTAAATGATTTTATGGAGTGTTACTTTGTATTAAGATATGAAGAAGCAGGTAACTGCGAAAGCGCTAACCTATCATCACTTTTTTACTTGTGGAATATTAAAGTAAGGAGTGTTTGTGGCTCATGTTTCCAGTCATTTTCAGCCACTTCAGTACTATAATGTTTGCACAATCCCCAGTGCAACAGTCTTACCACATTATTATGCCTTTCAGTATACAGTCCTTTTGCCATTAGTATGTCACAACCAGCAATGAGGTGTGCAACTGTTTCCAATTCTGTTTTACAAAACCTACATTTGTCTGTTTCTCCCACATGTTCAATGGACTTTGTAAACCAGCATGTATGTAGCCCACTATCTTGGGCCATCAACATTAACCTTTCATCTCTAGATTTGAATTTGGCTCTCCTTAACCATTCTTGTGTTCGATCCTGATCAACATGAGGTTCTTCTAGAAGTTTTATATACTTGCAACTATATTTATGCATTTTTCACATTTCTTCCCTTCTCATCTGGTCTTTCACCTTATATTCTTGCTTTTGTTTTTTGGCACATTCAATTGCTACCTGATTTTTATCTACTTGTGGTTTGATTTCCATTCCTGCTCGACGCCGATATGCTTCTGCTAGATTAAGCAGAGCAGTCATCTTAGATTTATTCCCCTCATGTTTCAAAAACTTTCACTACGTTTGGGTCTTGTGAGGTCAGCAGATGTGTGTGCAATCCCACGATTGCAGATCTATACATGTAATCAATTTCAAGGAGGCCCATATCTCCTTCAGAACAGGGAATATATAATCTTGGTATGCACAGAATTTTATAAATTATCTGGCGAGCATGAAGCATCTGTCTTGTTTTCCTGTCTAATCTATCCAACACGTTTTGGGCCCAGTCAATCACGTCAAAACTGTAAGTTAGGACAGGAAGAAAAATTGATTTATAGCTTGGATTTTGTTCCTAGAAGTCAATGCTGTTTTCATGGTTAATTTAGGTCTTCTAAAGTATTCTTTACTAAATTTTATTCAGATTTGTTCATGGTTTATTGTTGATCCTTCATCAATTCCCAAATATTTATACACTCCCTTTTGCTCAAGTTCTTTTAAATCATATTCTTGTTCCAAAGTGATGCTTTCTTTCTGCTGCAGTTTTCCTGCTTTAAAGGTTGCTTTTGCACATTTATCAAGACCAAATGACATTCTTAGATCATCGGAAAAAGAATTGACAATTTGCACTTGTGCTTTCAGTTCCTCATCTGATAAGCTATACAGTTTTAAATCATCGACGAAGAGAAGATGGCAAGCCTTTACACTTTCTTGTTTTCTAGGAGCCAAATTATAGCCATTGCATAAGCTGCTAAGTAGACAGCTTAATGGGTTAAGGGCAAGACAGAATAGCAGCAGTGACAGAAAGTCACTCTGGAATATCCCCTTTTGAATGTTTATCCCTTGATCATGGTTTAATCGTAAAGTGGTCTGTCACTGTAAAGAAGTCAGTTTAGGGTGTATCTTATACATTTTTAAGTACTCTTTTATCCATAAATGTGGGATACTATCAAATGCTTTTTTGCAGTCAATCCATGCCATAGCCATACTTAGATTCTTCCCCTTTTTATAGTTCTCCACTAGGACGTTAACGACATGACTGCTGCTGCGGCATGCTCCTACTGCGCTAAGATCTACTTTGAAGGAAAACCAAAATTGAAGGTTTTGAGCCATTGTTCTACATTGCCTGGGACAGCACACTTGGGGGGGGGGGTAATCTTCCTAGATTTGACTGCTCACGTGTATGAATGGCAGCATTTCTTTTGTGGAGGCTGGTGGTGGACTGGCAAAACTGGGTGCAGCATCTGTAGTTATCCCTTAGGTCTTTATGCTGCTGCAGAAAAAAATGTTAGCAGTATCAGTAATTTACTGTGGACTCTGCTTTTTGTAAGGAAAAGCTTTCCTCCTATGGATGCTACTTGTAAATTGAGGGACAGTTCAAGCCCTTACCTTTTTTGTGGCCTCTTGTCTTACAAAGGCTGTCTATGCTAGTTTCTGCAGTATTTACTAAATAATCACGGAAAGGTTTTTATCAAAACCGTGACACCCCCAAAATGTTATTACTATTTGCAGTATGTTTTAGCATAATTCCCATTCTGCTACACTGCAGCTGATTTACAAAATGTTGTGGGAATACTCATTCGCTGCTCATAATAAACACATTTTTCTCATTGTATTTAAGACACTTTTTATCCTTTGATGGATGCCTAATCACTCAAGCAACAATGTAAATAAAAATGTTCCTCTGCTTCTGTTACGTTGATCTATTGATTGGGTGATGTTTTTAGTAAGAATGAGCCAACTATATTATTCTTTTTGTTTTCAAAAGTTCTTAAAACTACAAATGAAATCAGCAGACTTTACTACAAGAGCTGAGCACCTTTTTGTATGAAGGTTTGAAGTGTGGGCTCCTTATACTAGACTTCAGAGCAGCCCATCTGGGTTCATTTTTTACTTACCATTCTTCTTATACCATGTTTTATACCACATGCTACACTACATCATACTACTCTAGCCACTGTCAGTTTAGTAATCGCAGTTCAAGCCACTGCAGATACTGCAGATCATTCATTTAATATTTTTGAATTTTTTGAAGGGTAAGCATTGTTGCTGCGCCTGGATAATATTGTCTGTGGATAATATTTGCAAGTAAATTCTATTCTTCACATTTATTCCTATCACTATATCACCACCAGACTTCCAGACTTCCCTTTGTCCATACAGCTCAGCTTTTGCAGACACTTTCATCTTAACAACTAGGCTAGTTACAAAAATTTACAAAGAGGATTGATGGTGCTAGTATGGTGCTAGTATGTCCCTAAGCCTAGCAAGCAGGAAGGGAAGGGGGGTCAGCAGTCACTGCCTAAGCAGTCAAGCAGTCACCCCAGACTCTCTCTCTCTCAGGGTGCTGGTAGTACTTCAGAAGAAAAGTCACTATCTGTGGCATTAAAAGCAGGATCTGCTTCCTTGCAGTCTTCACTAAATCAGTGCTGTGTGATGCTACAGCAATCACAAACAAGCTAAGTGTGGTTGTGGGCTTGCTCTAAGCATTTTTTTGCTGGTGTTTTAACACGGTGGCCTGGTCAGATGACTTTGTGTGATGTTTAGTAGCATCCATTCCTCCAGGTCTCAGAGTTATGCACAGCCCTAGACACTATAACAGTAACAGTGGGTTAACAATATGTTTTACGTCTGTGTTACACTTCAGCTAGGTGAATGATGGCAATGCTTACATCTTTTAACAGGTCCGTAGTGCAAACCTGAAGTGAAGAGTCCACCCTCTTTACCATGCATCTGGCTGCCTTGCAGTTACTCTATACCAGCCTATAGATTTCCTATTTAAGGTCATCCACGAGTTCTTCAATGGCTTTTCTAGGTTGATTTTAGAGCATGAATTCAACAAAATGCTAAGTAAGTTCTCTTTGGAATTTCTCAATCTTTTAGACAGTTTTGGATTTACTCAGGTAGTTACCACTGCTACCCATATATATGGATACTTTGGAACTGGCATTTCAACTTAATCTGGAAATCAGGGACTTACTAGGTGGAGTCTGTCTCATGAATCCTACATGAACTCCCTTAGTAACTCACCTTATTTTTCACCCTCTCTCCCTCTCTTTCCACCCCACTCCAAACTATCTACCTCTCTACCTCCTTCTTTACTCTCTCCTTCTCCAAACTTTTCCCACTCTGCTCATCTCTCGCTTGGTCCTGTAACCTATTTATCCCTTGCCCCTACTGCTATATTTCCTCAGAACATACAAATATATTTGTAAATATAGACTTATGGTTCTTTCAAGTTCTGTTTTATGCAGTGGTAGGAACTAGCATATTTGTAAATATTTACTTATAGTTTCTAGAACTTTGTTTAAGCATTTTATTAAATTGTATCTTCAAATACCATGTTTTTTTACCTGTACTTCTTTTTATTATATTACTATAACTTTTTTTATTATGTTATGTTGCCTTTATGGTGCTTTTCTCCCCAGGACTCCATTGAAAATGGGCTCTTCTCGACCCAATGGACCATCCTAGCAAACAAACTTCAAATAAATAACATAAATAAAAAAATCAGACATTATCTAGTTCAATTCAGACGCGGTCTCTCACTGATGGCACCACCCAATAATGAACTAATCAAATGCCAGGATCTACAGCATATCAGTAGTGGCATACCAATGTCCATATTGGAAAAGATCAATGGGGAAATGCAGATGGCCTAGAACTGCTTTCAACTGCCTCCAACATGGCTGTGATTTATGTCACTGATGCCTCATGTCTATCACATACCAAGAGTCCTGGTTTGAACCTGAGCTTTGGATGATGTGGAGAGTGGGTCAATGGTTGCAGCACAGATGGTGGAGTATGGGTCTGTGAGACAAATTCAGTCTGAATGATCATTAGCATTCCGAAAAGAAACTGTAAGAAGGCATCATCTATCTAGTGAGATTCTGCTGTAACTAATCATCCAGCTACAGAACAAAGAACAGGCTGTGCAGCCCATACGCATTTATCACTTGCAATTTTTTTCATCATCAAAACATAAGGAAGTCACAAGCCTTTCTATAAAAAAAGGTTGCAAAAGATCAGACAGACCTTTCCCCATAATGATTTGATGATGAATTGTGATATGCTTTTTGCTGATACCCCAATTTTTGCAAGGCAGAGTTTGGTTATATCAATTGTGAGGTGTTCATGAATGGAGCTTCATCATTGTGCTCTTCCTACTGTGGATTGGATGCCGGCCCAACAAGGCTTGCTAGATCTTATCAGACTGAATAGTACCACACGTTTTCCTATCCAAATTAAAGTAGACATTAACTATACAATTTTCAAGAACTCATACTGGGTTCTGAGCCCTCTGGAAAATTGCCAACCACTCTCCATCTTTCCTTTTATAGGACTGCTTACTGAGAAAGTGTTTTCCATGTAAATACGTTCTTATTTAATATCTTATGACCTTTTAGAGCCATTGCCAGCTTGGCTTTAGACCAAAGTACAGTACTGATACAACCAACCTCCATTATGGTTCTTACTGACCTACTTAAACTCAAGATCAAAAGGTTCTATCCTGGTACTTTTTGTTCTATTGGCTTCTTCTGACACAGTTTACCACTGCATCCTAAATAAAAAAAAAAATGTGCTGCAGTCTTTCTAGCACCACTCACAACTGTTTTGCTTCTTACCACTTGGATAATTCAAAGTAGGTGGTCTCAGGGATTCATTTAAACAGGAGTCACATACTGGAGTATGAAGAGCCATAGGCTCAACATCTTGGCATTTATGGTTTGTCCACAGTTATATAGCTTGCCCCCTCAGGGAGGTCATCTGACACAGAAGCATTTCTTTTCAATTGCATGATGACGATAATGGTAACACTGGACTTCTTTACTCAGAAGTCTGGGCCTGACTTTATACCTTGGAAGGCGGTCCGGATTGGATTCTTCAGTGGATGACACAAATCAGATGAAGCACAACCCAGGAAAGACTGACACAATGCTGCTGTAGGTTAATGTTGACCTGTTACACAATCCTCTCCTTCTATCTTTACTATATCTAGAAGACTAGCTAGAATGTCTATCCCAAGCCCATGATCTAGATAATATTTTTGGGGAGGTGTCCCTGCCAATATGCAGAGGACTGTAACTATGACCGTAGGAAGATGCAGACTGCAAATGCAAACAAAGTGAATGTAGAGTTATTTCCAAGACAGCAGCATCTCAGAATACCCCCCTAAAACACACACACACACACACACACACACACACACACACACACACACACACATATATCAGAGGAAAAGAAACTCTTACTATATACAAGTAGCAGAGGTGGGAATGCAGCAGGTGAAGCTCCCCTAAGTTTCCTGTAGTGACTTTTGACAGTTTTTATATTTTTAATGAAGTTGTACTTCATTTTTCAGAGCTTCAGCACTTACAGGTAAGCTTCTTGCACTTTCAGCAGGGAGAACTTAATAACAAATGTACTGTAAAGGGCTAGATGTCAGAAATTAAGACACATTTCCATCTAAAGAATACTTACTATTACAAAAAAACGAGTCAGGAACAGTGTACCAAAAACAACTAGAAAAATGTAAAATACACTGCTGCAGCCAGATCCACGAACACTTCACGTTTATTAAATGTAAATTCCACAAGACCAGATTGAGTGCTTTCTTCCCTTAAAATAGGGATTTCATCAGAATCTAAAACAGTTTATACATTTTCCCCTTAAATACCTAAACAATCAGTGACATCACCCAATTAGCTTCCTAAAGGGACTTTGTCCTTAAAAAATTCCTTGTTATAAAAACTATGTATACATTACTTAGGTTCATAGGTTCGTACTAGGCTATCTGCCCAAGGGCATTTATAAGCCTAGCCCATAGTTATTTGGCTTTCGCCACCCCTTTAGTTTGAATAAAACTATGCCTATTATTTTGCTGTGCCTCTGTCAAGCAGTGACACTGAAGTAATCCCTGGGGTATATCTGCGATCCCCCATCCATTGGTCAAGATTCCTCTTGAACAAGGCCAGGGAGGTGCTCTGCCTCACATGTACCGGGATTTTGTTCCACAGCATAGGGAGTCTCTGGGTGATGAATCTGTCCCTCCAGCACGTTCTATTAATAACCGTGTCAAGGTTTAAGTCTCCGCCCTTGTGGTTCTGAGGGATCTAGATTTTTGAGGTGAAGCATATTCATCAAATCAGGGTTTGACATGGCCTTATATGTCAGGCACAGGTCACCTCTGAGCAAGCGGTATGAGACTGAATAGAGCTGGAGTTCTTTCAGTCGGGCAGCATAAGACATATTTTTGAGACCCTTTATCCTTTTGGTGAGGAACTTTTGGGGCCTTTCCAGCTGCTGCAGGTGTCGGGTCAGATACATTCGAATGGGGCATTGTACTCCATCATAGGTCTAATGAGTGATGAGTACAGGGGACGATGACCTCCCTTGATCTAGATGTGAATCCCTTCATGATCAGGTGGGCAATGTAGAAGGTTTTCCTAACTACTTTAGCAACATGAGTGTCAAACGAAAGGCTACTGTCAACCTGGGTCCCCAGATCCCCGATGACTTCTTCTGTGCTCAGTGGATTGCCACCTATATGGTAGCTAGGGTAACCTTGTTTTTCCCGAAGGGTATGACTATGCATTTCTTGGCATTTAACTTTAGGCCATGGCTCTGGCACCAGTTATCCGCTTCTGTGAGGCCCTTCTGAAGGATATCTGTGTCAGATGCGTTTTCGACTATCGCGCCAGTTTGCAGTCATCTGCAAACTTTGTCCGCCATAACCCTCCTCTGTTTGCTTGTACTTCAGAAAAGTAGATGCCGAACAAGAGTGGACCCAGGACTGATCCCTGTGGGACACCACTTGTGTCAGGCTTGAGTCTGACATGGCTCCAGCAACTCTGACCCTGTGGGTTCTGTCACTTAGCCAGTTTGCAACCCATCTTGTGATGTATGGGTTTACATTCAAGCTGATGAGTTTTTCGATGATACCTGAGTGGGGTATTGTGTCAAGGCCTTTGCCAGGTCAAGGTAGGCTGTATGGACTGCCTTTCTCTCATCAATGGCCTTGGTGACTGTCTTGAAAAAGTCAACCAAGTTTAAAAGGCATGATCTGCCTTTGACAAAGCCAAACTGGGTTGGATCCAAAGTCTGCAAGTTCCCTATGTCTTTATTTATGAGTTCCATTATGATCCTCTCCATGGCTTTGCAGATAAGGCTTGTCAAGCTAATGGGACGGTAATTTCCAGGGTCGGTGGAGGCACCGCCCTTGTGAAGTGGGACCACAGTCGCCATGCGCCACTCCTTGGGTACGTATCCTGAGGTGAGGCTAAGATTAAACAGCTGTCCTAACTGCGGGTTTAATTCCTTATTGAGTTCGTGGAGCACACAGCCGGGGACACCATCCGGTCCCATGGATGCTGTGTTTTTTGCTTTGGAGAGAGCAGTTCTCACCTGGGTGTTGGAGATGTTTGGGGCTACAATCCTCTGGTATAGATATCGCTCCTTTTGGAGAAGTTTGCACTGAACCTGTCAGCCAGTATGTTGGCAATGTGTGTAGGTTCAGTAATCTTCACATCATTTTGAACTAATTCTGAGCATATCTGGGAGTTTCCTCCTAGGTTTCTAACATAGCTAAAGAAGGCCTTATGATTGTCTTTTGAGTCCTTGGTGATTTTTCTCTCAAAATTTGCCTTGGATGATTTTATGAGAGCTCTTAGTTTTTACTTATAATGATCAAAGGTGTCTTACCTTTCAAGGATTTTGCTCTATCTTGTAGTAGCTTCCTCCTTTTGTTGTAGAGCTTGTTTATGGCTGGGGTCCACCAGACTGGACGCTTGCCTTTGGTACAAAGAGTCTTAGTTTTGTTTGGGATTGCCTGATCCATGCAGTCCTGTAGGTGCTGGTAGAAGGCATTTGTAAGTGATTCAGCGGTTTGAGTAATGTTTACCACTGGCTCAGGGGCCTTAAAGGAGACCACATTAGTTTTAGAAGTGTGAAGTCGGCTTTTGAGAAGTTTTTCACTGTGGTCTTTTTATTTCAGGTGGGGCGGGATGAGGACCTCCAGCGAGATTAGTTTATGATCTGATCTCACCAGTGAGGGGTATACTTCGGTGTTGAACATTTTGATCCCATGTTCGTGATGATGAGATCAAGTATGTTTTCTCCTCTTGTGGGGATGGTGACTAGTTGTTCCATGGCATTTGAGTTTATGAACTCCAGGAACCTTTGGGCTAGAGTGTTTGGGCTTGAGTAGTGTTCCCAGTCTATATTAGGGTAGTTGAAGTCACCTAGTATGATGGTGTTTGGAGATACATTTATCCCTCCATTGTTTTCAGGAAGGCCATGTGAGGTTCCTGAGTTTGAGAGGGTGGCCTGTAACATGCTACAAATTGCAGAGCAGTCTTGCCTATGGTTAATTGCACCTGGATGGTCTCCGATGCATCGCGTTGCCACCAACCTTGAGGTGTGGGTGTCCTTTATGAATATGGACACCCTCCTTTCTTGGTGTTGTCCGGATTTTGGGGCCGGAACGCATGATATGAGGTGAAACCTGCTAGTGCTGGGGTGCTCTCAGGAGCCTTGAACCAGGTTTCTGTCGCAGCACAGACATCGATGTTCTCCATACTGAGAAGGGCCTCGAGTGCGTGCATCTTGAGATTGAGACTTCTGGCATTGAGCAGCATTACCCTTAGTTTTTTACTTTTTGTGTTCTAGGGTGGTAGGTTTAGAATTTGAGCCTTGCCTAAAAAGGCACTATGGGGTGGCAAGAGCCTTTGCCAATATCCGGAAGCCTAGGGTGACAGGTGCAAGACGCCCTTGGCAGCGTGGCTTGTCCAGCATGTCATCCCAGGCAGACAGACATTGATCCCCTTTGAATGACACCAGAATTTAAGCCAATTATTAAAGCTGATCATCTTATCACTGTATTGTGGCATCATTCTAGGTGAAGGTAGGATACTGCTCAAGGTCAGGGTCATACTTGCCTGGGCTACATAATCAGAGAGCTCCTCAATGTCTCTTTTCATGTAGTCCAAGGAGGTACGTCTCAGGTCGTTGACACCAGCGTGGACAATGACTGAGTCGTACCTGTACCTGCTGTTGAGAGACCTGAGTGCTTGTGTTATGTGGCGGATTCTAGCGCCCGACAGGCAGCTTACTGTGACCTTCTCCTTACTCAGTCTGGTGAGCGGGACATCAGTGTGTCTGACTATGGAGTCACCTATGACAAGTATGTTTGGTGTTCTATTTGGCCTTAAGGGCAGTGACTGCTTTGCACACTGATTTTGTTGTTTATGTGTTGTTTGTGTGGTGTATTGAGTTTGCAGTTGCTTGGGTGTCTGCTTTGGAGGCCTCTGCTGTTTAGGTAAATTTTTACTCAGAGCCTCCGAGTATGTCTTAGTGTGTTTATGTGTTTGATTCAGTGGTGTGGTTGAGTTATGTGAAACTGGTATTGTGGTGTGTGTAGTTGCCTTCTCCTCCTGCCTGGTCTTGCCAGTCCTGAGTTGAGAGAGCTCAGCCTCCAGTCTGGCTAAATAGCTGCATCTCTCACAAGTGTTAGTGTTACGTGGGAGGAGGAGAGGGTTGTCCGTGTACATGAGACAATTGTAACATTGTCTCAGAATTCCCAGATTCACCAACTGGGCAGGATAGGACGCCAGCATCTGACCCTTCGACATGCTAGAAAGAATTATGAGTTGGTATGAGACAGAAAAGTAGTGGGCTTAACAGGGAAGTGGGCACTCTTGGGGGGTTTTGCTAGTGAGAGATTTGTATAATATAGGAGTGCTTGACCTGCAAAGAGAATGCTTATAAGACAAGGGATATGCTTATAAGACAAGTGCTGAGCTTTTTGAGAAGAAAAAGCTATTTGGAACAAGTGCTGCACTTTTTAGTGTAGGTGTAAATTGTTTAGGTTCCTAGGTTTAACCTTGTTTAACCGATGCTGCTCTAGTGGCAACTCCGCGCTAAAGTACGTTAAAGCGTGCTTGATAGCAGGGGCTGGAAAGAAGCAGGAATAGACCCAAAAGGGAAAATAAAACTACAGTTTCAAGTCAGTAACCACCTCTACGGGGGGGCAGGGAAGCTGCTCAATGTTAGTCACTGCCACTGATCAACAGAGAGACCCTCCTCCAGCCCAAGCAAAAATGGCCTCACAGAAACTTTCAAACAGTTCAGGAACAGCAAGCCTGTAACTGAACTTTTTTAACTCTCAGAAAAGTGGGGAAAAAGCAAGATTTTTTTTTACAGAGATAGCAGAGGTTCACAAGTAATATCAAGTTATAACAGTGCAGTAAATGACCCCACACAAGAGTGCTAGGTCAAGGACAGAAAATATGCAAGTTTTAAGAAAAACGATTTAAAATTAAGTGCAAACAGGAATTTCAGCAAACAGCTTTTGGTTGTGCTCTAAATACAGCTACTAATACAGAAATCAAGTTTAACAAGCCAGAAAATGCTCAAGCTAGGCAGCTATGCAGAAAAACTTAGCAAATAAACAGAGAAAAAATACTTAAAATCTCAAAAGTGGCTCCCTTCTTCTCTCAGCGTTTTTTCCTCTTGGAGGGTACTTCACCAACAGCCAACAAGCCTGATTCATACTATTTATAATACTACCTATACTACACAGAATGTTAAATACACAACCAAAAATGACTTTATTCCTAAAATAAAGCCAATCTAATATTAAAATTGTTTATATTATAAAACTATTTCTTCAAAGCTGCTTTTTATGCAGCAAGGGCTTGATGGATATCCTATCATTAAGTCCAGGATCTTGACTAGCCTGCAACTTAATTTGCCACCTTACCTCTCTTTCCTCAATATAACATTCATAATCACCTCCTCTAGGGTTTGTCAAAATCTTTTCTAAAATGGCAAACTGAAAACATGAAAAATTAGGGCATACAATAGAATGTTTGTATAATGCATTATTTATGTTACAAGTAGATATTTGATACATATGTTCGTAGATCCTGTTCCTTAACCACCTCTCCGTCTTACCTACATAAAAACTGGGACAGGATTTGCACAAAGCCAAATACACCACTCCTGTGGTCGGACAGTTACTCCGGTTAAATTTCACCTGTGTTTTTAAAATATTATTAATCATAACATTCTCCTCTGTGCATATATATATTTACACTGGGAACAAGTACCAAACCTTGTTGTGCCATGTCTTTCCTTATACTTTGGTGCTTCCTCAAAACATTTTTTCAAGTTTGTTCCTGTGTTGTAAACAAAAGTGGGTCAACTACCTGCTACCGACCACAACTTAGAATTATTCCTTAAAATAACCCAATTCTTTTCTATTATTTTGTTTCACCTCATATGCATTACTGTAGGGAACTACCATCGCTCTTTCAAATTTAATATATTCTTCCCCCCCTCACAAGATTCATCCTTCTTAATATTCCCTGGGTTACCTAACAGCGGTTTATATTTCTTTCCCCACTCACTCCTTACATACTTTACGTATTCAGAAATCATTTCATTAGAGTAGCCCCTATCCTTAAATAAGTTAGCTACTTTATATAGTTCGTCATCCGCATCTCCTTCATTAGATGTCATTCTGGCTTCCCTAATAAGTTGTCCTTTAATAATACTACTTTTTTTGATGGGGAGGGTGACTACTTGTGTACTGTAAATAAGAATTACTAAACGTTGGTTTCCTAAATACCTTAGATTTAAATGTCTTGTTCACCTTTTCAATACAAGTGTCTAAATAATTTATAGCATTGCCTTTATATTCATATGTAAATTTCAAAAAATCAGTACTTCTATTTAAATACTCAAGGTATTCCTGAATCTTTTTTTCAGGCCCCTTCCATAAAATAAAAACATCATCCAGGAACCTTACATATAGATTCATGTATTGAAAGAATTCACTCTTAAAAACAGTTTGTTCCTGCTCAAGTAAGACAAGATTGGCAAATATGGGGGCACAAGGGACCCCCATAGCTACGCCTTTCTGTTGCTTAAAATATTCACCTTCAAAGAATATATAATTGTGGTCCAAAATTATTTCCATAAATTAAATTATCAGTTATATCTGGTCATCTCTAAAGTTTGTGTTCCTATGTAAAAAACTGTCATTAAACCTTTCTATTACTTCCTTTCTTGGAATTGAAGTATACAAATCGACTATATCAATAGTCAGAAAAAAATATATTTTTATCCCACAACCTATTTTCTATCCACCCTAGGAAGTCCCATGAATCCCCAAGTAAATGTTCTGCATTAAGGACCTGTTTTTTCAACCATTCATCAATCACGACTCCAAAGGGGTATGCTTTCGACCCTCAACCTGACACTATTGGTATAAAAGACACATTTTCCAGTCCCTTATGAATCTTAGGGATTTTAAACATCGTGGCCACTGTTGGGTTCTTTATTTATTTATTTAAATTTGTTGACCGGGAGTGTCCGACTGGACGTAGGTCCATTATCAGCAGAGGCCCGGGGAGAAAAGCTCCACAGTTGAAATAAAACAGACAGTAGTTACATTGGATTACATAGCAATTAACAATTTAACATAGCAATTACTTACAACATATTTACAGAAGAACATAGTACATCAGTAGATAACTAGAATCTTTATCTGTGAAGTACATAACAGACATTAACAAATGTTACAATGAGAAGTTCCTGCTGTATAATAAGTACTAGGCTTATGAGCATCTGAGCTTGCTATAATCAAGGTAGTTAGTGGAGTGGAAAGAAAGGTAGTGGTTGGATGGGGTGGGTGATATTAGAGTGGGAGTTGCAAGGGCATAGCCAGCATGTTTTTAGGTGCTCTTTTAGTAGTGTTTTGAAGTGGGTGCATGATGGTATGGAGGTAATTGTGGGTGGAAGGGAGTTCCATAATTTGGCTATGGTGCAAGAGAATAGTGCTTCACCAGCAGAGTTATTGGCTTTAGTGATCTGCAAGTGATTTTTGTTGCTGGATCTTAGTGGTCTGGTGATGCGATACGGTTGGAGTAGATTCTGGAGGGATGGGACATTTAGTGGATGGTTTACTAGTCTGTGGGTGAGTGAGAGTGGATACCACTGAAGGAGGTGAGGGAGTTCAAGCCAGCCCAGTTCAGCAAGTGAGAGACAGTGGTGACTACGGTAGGATGCCTCTGTGGCGAATTTGGCGATTTTGTTGTAGAAGGTCTCTAGCTTGTTTAGATCGCATTGCCTTAGGTTGGTATATGTTGGAGAGGCATAAAGTAGGGTGGAGATTAGGTGGAAATTTGCTACTGAAATCTTTGCTGCTTTGGTGAGAAATTGCTTATTTCTGTATAACACTCCTAGTTTTTTGTGGACTTTTTTTTTATGGCCATGGATATGTAAATGTCAAATTTTAGTTTATTGTCTATTTCCACTCCTAGCAATTTGGTGTGTTCAGTTGGGTATATAGTGCTGTTATCTTTTGCTGTGATGTTAAAGTGAGAGTTGTTTTGAGTATGTTTGGTGGGTTGGAAGAGGAGTAGTTTAGTTTTGTTTGGGTTGAGCATTAATTGGGCATCGGATAACCAAGTTTCAACAGAGGAAAAGGTTTCCTGTGTGACTTTTTGCAGTTTTGGTAGGGACTGGGCTGAGCAGATGATGGTTGAGTCATCTGCGTATTGTATGAGTGTGTCATGTTTTATGGCAGAGGCTAGATTATTGGTGTAAACAGAGAAAAGTAGGGGTCCAAGGATGGATCCTGGGGAACCCCTATGGAGACAGGTAGTTGGGGAGATATGTCATTCTGCCATACAACGGATTGTTGGCGGTCAGACGGGTAACTCTGAAACCAGTTGGTGACTGATTGTGAGAAGGATAGGTTATTGAGGACAAAGATAAGTTGGTTGTGTGGGACCATGTCAAATGCTTTAGATAGGTCTAGGAAAGTAGCAGAGGAGAGATAGCCATTGTTTTTATGCTGTAGGACAGTGTTAGTAAAGGAGAGTAAGGCAGTGGTGGTGCTATGGTTTGGTTGGAAACCATGCTGAGTACTGGAAAGGAGGTTGTTAGTAAGGAGGTAGTCCGAGACCTGAGAGCGTATGCATCTCCCTAGTATTTTGGAGAGTGGAGAGAGAATAGCTATGGGGCGGTAATTGGTTAGTTCTGTGGAGGGTCCGCCTTTGTGGAGGGGAATTATATGTGATACTTTCCACAGTGTCAGAATGTAACTTTCTGACAGAGATCGGTTAATCAAGATGGATACTGGGTAGGCCAGAGCATCAGCTGTGATTTGTAGGTATTCACTTGGGAGGTTGTCTGCTGCTAATTTGGTGGGTTTAAGTTTAGTTAAGAGTTTTTTTATGTTGGAGGTAGGTACAGGAGAAAAAGAAAAGGCAGTGGGGAGATTACTAGTTGAAGGTGTGGGTGGGAGGGGGGTTGTGTTGTTTAGCTAGTGATAGTATGGTTTGGGTGAAGTGTGTGTTCAAGGTAGCGATATTTTTTGAGGAGTGAGGGATATTAGGAGGAGGGGTACTGACTTTACCTGGGTCGAGGATGGAGTTTATGGAGGACCAGAATTGTTTGGGGATGTGTTGTGAGGAGTCTAGGGCTGACTGGTAGTATTGGAATTTGTCCTGTTTTATTAGCTTTTTGACTCTACTGCATAGTTCTAGGAATTTCTGTCTAGTTGAGGGGGTTTTGGATTTGCGCTAATGCTCCCAGGCTTTATCCCTGTTTTTCATTTCTGACTTAGTGGTTTTCTGTAGCCATGGGGAGGTTTGTGCTTTGGTTCTGGAAAATCTTATGGAGGCATGGTAATTAAGGATGTTCAGGAAGGTAGTATTAAAAAATTCAAATGCGTCATCTAGACTGAGGTACTTTACTTTAGAGGATGCCAGTTACATTCTTTGAGGGATGATATGAATGTGAGTGGGTTAAAGTTTAGTTTTTTACGTATTTGACGGTAGATGACAGGTTTAGCTTGGTATAGGTATTTTTTGAGTAGGACGTTGGGGAGTGATCACTGAGGCTATCTGATAAGCAGCCTGTTATACATGACTGGGGGCTCCTACTGACTAGTATCCAATCCACGGTAGTGTGCTTGCTGGAGTTTTTATTTATCCTGGCTGGTGACTGGACTAGTTGGGTGAGGCCATGAAGGTTTACATGATGGGTTGGATGGTTGCCAGAACAGGACTGCCAGTGAATATTGAAATCACCTAAAATGATAGTTTCTTGGTGGAGATGGTGGGTAGACCAGCTGAGGAGGTTTTCTAGTGGAGGGATGTTTTGGCCAGGTGGGAAGTAGCCTCCAATTATGTTGATGGTTTTGTTTAGGTTTATTTTGAGGTTGGTATATATTATTTCTTCAATGCCTATTTGTGGAGCTGATGATTTTAAGATCTGGATGTTTAGATGCTGTTTAAATATTATAGCTACACCACCTCCTTTCTTGTTTAGCCGGTCTACTCTTAGTATGCCGTAACCTGTAGGGAGTATTTGCTCACTGGTAATGTGAGGTTTTAGCCAGGTTTCTGTCAGGATGACTATATCTGGGGCGTGCAAGTCTGTGGTAGCATGGAGTTCATGGACTTTGTTGGATATACTTCTAATATTTAGGCTTAGTAGAAGAAAGTCAATTGGCTTTCTATTGGCTGTAATATGGGAGAAGTTATGGTTTCTAGTCTGATTATGAGGATTGGGGTTGGAGATGGTAGGGCCAGGGTTGGGGAGGATGTCTCCACTTAGGGCTAGTTTTGATATGCATGAGGTTATTAGTTTTCTCAGTTTTTGAATGTGTTTGTTTATAAGGGAAACTTTATGATTGTGCTCTGTGGGTAATAGGTATGGTGGGAGGGTTACTATGTTAAGTTGTAGGGATGCTTTATGTTCGAGTAATATAGTTGGTAGAATATGTGGGGGGTGCATAGGGATGGTTCTTGAGCTGGTGGGAGGGGAGCTGAGTGAGGGTGAGACATGAGTGGTGGTGTGAATAGTAGTACAGTGGTAGTGGTTGAGTGGGTGAATGATGGATCTTTGGTAGAATGCAAGAGATGCAAGATATGCAAGGAGAGTGCATGCAGTGAGCATAGGTAAGGTATGCTTGTACATGTTAGTTGAGGAGATGTGATAGTAGTGGGAAGATGGAGGAGGTAGTGTTGGGTTAGCGCTGTGGTTGGCTATTGGAAAGATGGGAGGGGTTTGTGAGTGCAATAAAGATGGGACCACTGGGGCGGAGAGAATAGGGGCAGGGTGGGGAGCGAAGCGGTAGAGACCCTGTTAGTTGCTCGTATGAGGGTTGGAAACAATCAGTTAACAGAGTTAACTGATAAATGAACATATGATAGTGACAAGGGTGGTTGTAGTTTTAAAAATGGTGCCTGCCACAGGTAATATTTATTAACTTTGGGATTGTCTTAAGGTAATAAACAGGGAAGGGGGAGGGGAGAACAAGGGTGTGAGCAGGCAGTTCTTTGTACTGCTGCTAATGAGCCAAAGCAAATACAAGTTTGTGTTTAAGAAACAATCACAACTGACCAAGGACTGCTCTGAAACTAAGTCATTTCTTAACCATTTCACAGGTGGAAAAACAGGATAACCTTGTATCAGTAGGCTACTGTGGTCTCAGTTTAAATTAACAAACACACAGTATTGATCAGTTATGGATACTATTTGCTAACAGAAGGGAATAACAGAGAAAGTGGAGTGGAGTGTGTGTGTGTGTGTGTGGTCTTTACCTTAAGGAAATTACATAAATTTGGAGAGATTCTTTCTTCTATTAAATATTCCTCTAAATATAAATCAATACGTCGTTGACTAATGTTTATCTCATTGATCGAGGAAGGAGCATATATAATTGAATCATTTAACATTTCAAAGATTTTTTGGGAATAAGAAAGGGCATCATAAATAACCATTCCTCCCCCTTTATCTGGGTGCATTACTCTTATTGCCCTATCATTTCTCACCTCTTTCAAAACTTCATTTTCCTTCTCACTCAAATTCCTTTTTATAGAAATATGTCATTCACTAGCTTTTAATCTATACACATCCTCCATAATTACCTTTTCTAAAATATTCTTCTCCCCTCACAAGATTTGTCCTTCTTAATATTCCCTGGGTTACCCAACAGGGGTTTATATTTCTGGATCCAGGGGTGGGTTATATACACTTTTAACCTTTAATTCATTTTTAACTCTACCCCTTTCACCTGTTTTTTGATCATAAAACATAAATGCCAAATTTAATTTTCTTAGAAACATTTTTAACTCTATAATTGTTTCTGTGTAATACAACTGTTTCGAGGGTATGAATTTTACAAAACAGGAACAAACTTGAAAAAATGTTTTCAGGAAGCACCAAAGTATAAGGAAAGACATGGCACAACAAGGTGTGGTACTTGTTCCCAATGTAAATATATATGCACAGAGGAGAATGTTATGATCAATAACATTTTAAAAAACACAGGTGAAATTTGACTGGGGTAACTGTCAGTCCACAGGAGTGGTGTATTTGGCTTTGTGCAAATCCTGTCCCAGTTTTTATGTAGGTAAGACAGAGAGGCAGTTAAGGGACAGGATCTACGAACATATGTATCAAATATCTACTAGTAACAAATAATGCATTATACAATATGCCCTAATTTTTCATGTTTTCAGTTTGCCATTTTAGAAAAGGTTTTGACAAACCCTAGAGGAGGTGATTATAAATGTTATATTAAGGAAAGAGAGGTAAGGTGGCAAATTAAGTTGCAGGCTAGTCAAGATCCTGGACTTAATGATATGATATCCATCAAGCCCTTGCTGCATAATAAAGCAGCTTTGAATAAATAGTTTTATAATATAAAACAATTTTAATATTAGATTGGTTTTATTTTAGGAATAAAGTCAATTTTTGGTTGTGTATTTTAACATTCTGTATAATATAGGTAGCATTATAAATAGTATGAAAGTTTTTATAACAAGGAATTTTTTTAAGGACAAAGTCCCTTTAGGAAGCTAATTGGATGATGTCATTGATTGTTTAGGTATTTAAGGGGAAAATGTATAAACTGTTTTAGATTCTGATGAAATCCCTATTTTAAAGGGAAGAAAGCGCTCAATTTGGTCTTGTGGAATTTACATTTAATAAACGTGAAGTGTTCGTGGATCTGGCTGCAACAGTGTATTTTACTTTTTACATCTAAAGAATACTACCTGGATCTGCAATCTTACTCCAGCTTCACACCTTGTGAAAGTAATCCATGGAATGGAAACCTCATACTTAAGATTAGTGCAGCTCCCTTTACCATAGTCTGTCAGACAGGGACCTGGCAGATACAGTAGCTGAAGAATTTCACAGTACAGTTACTTTCTGTGAGTAAGACTCGTAAGACTCTGCCATTAAGGGATTTGCAATATCTGAAAGTCACTGCCAGGTCGCAGTTCAAAGGTTCTTGTTTTTTACCTTCTGGTCACTAAACACCTCTGTCTTTTCTATTTGAAAGAGCTTCCAGTACCCTAGGTTTTTGGCTAGCTCTCCCAGGAGAGGGACTGCTGGGTGTAATGAAGACCAAGATGGAAAACTCTTAACAACTGTCTTTTGCTTATTTCATGTCAGCTGGGGTGCCTTCTGTGCCGGAGTCTGCATGTCCTCCCTGTGGTTGCGTGGGTTTCCTCTGGGTGCTCTGGTTTCCTCCCACACACCAAAGACATGCAGTAGGTGGATTGGACACTCTAAATTGGCCCTAGGTGTGAGTGTGTGCATGTGCTTGTGCCTCCTGTGGCAGGTTGGGCGCCGGGCTGGCAACTCAACACCGTAAAACTCCACTGCCAATCATGAGCGGACAGATGATCCGCTGTGGCTACCCCTAACCGGGAAAAGCCGAAAGAAGTAGAAGAATTCTAGAATCAGCTACCATGACATGCAATTCTGAGAGTCCCTTTAGAACGTCTCTGAAGTTTCAAGTTTGAAGAATCTAACTAAATCAGTCCAGGGGCTCTTTTTTTTGTAAAGTTATTTTATAATAAATTATTAATTTGTTGGCAAACCATACAGTTATTTTCTTCACTCATTTATTCTCTGATAATCTACTTAACCCAATTCAAGATTGCAGGATAAGCTACAGCTTCCATGAGCCTCAGTCATGTTCTTTCTTTTTATTATTATTGTGCAATGTTTAGGTCATTAAACATTTTCATTCCTTAATAAATAAATCATAAAGCTGATGGTCATCCGGCTTAGGAAGTGGACCCAGGGGAAAAAAAACACGCATTTTGAAAGCTCACTAAGCAACAGCAACTGGTTAACTGAATCAAGGGCATTTGATATGGTTACAAAAGCTATGCCAGTCAACACGTTCACATCCGCTGACCTTAACATGCTATTGGTGAAGGACAATAGCACAGATGGCACATTACACCTTTCTGAAGCCATGTGTCTGGCTAATAGCCCAAGAGCCTCAATGTGTGTGTTTATTTGCATAGCTGCTGCTATTTTCCAAGATTTCTGGAAGTGATGACCAAGGTACAATAAGTCTGTAAAAAGACATTTGAGATTTAGGGATATGATGTTAGCTATTTTCCACAGTTAAGGTAAGACAGTTGAGAGAGGCCTAAAATGTACCTCAGCGGTATAATAATTATAATAATAATAAAAACAATAATAAGTGCAATAAACGGGGAAACTACAGGTGGAGGACATCTATTCCTGCTTACTCATAGCTAGGAGTCTCTACCTTTCATGTACAGATTCAGCTGACCATCATCTGGGTGGTATCGCTCCAACTGCTACTAGCCTAACTCTAACTATTCTCTGTACTATCCTTCCACGGCTGGGACCAAGGGAAGAAAAAATGTGAAGCATAACAACCCAGCAGTATCACATATTCTTAGTGTACTGGAGAAATTTTGTTTTACCTGTCTGTGCAAAGCTACACACATGTGAACAGTTACCCCCCCCCCCCCACCCAGTATGCCAAACTGGGCAGCTTATCTGCTGTACGACGACAGCACAACCCCACCACTGGGGGTACCAAATCACATGCAAAAAAAAAAAAATCTCGTCCTCTTTCCTACAGTGAGCGCACTGATGACAGTCGTTCCTTCCCACACCTACTTACCGATCTCCTTCATCGCACAAACCACTAAATTAGACTCCAGATGTATGAGTAATAGCCATGGCTCTCTCCCTCTATGCCATGGAGCTAGACATTTTTCCTAACCATTAATTCACTTTGAGATTAACAATTCCTAAACTGAAATTCTATGCTGAGCCCAAAGATGCTTAGGACACTACCTGTAGAGATTATACTAGAAGCTTTGATATCAACTGTGTATTTGAGCCAAACTAGAACTTGGACAAGGTGCAAAAATATCTGCTACAACTTTGTGTCAGGTACCTGTTCCTTATGAATTATAAAAGTGAGTATCAGATTTTGTTTAGGACTGCTAACTTCTTTCCAGAAGCTTTTGGTATTACTCAGCAGTGCCACCTATTTCAGTTTCAAAAAAGAGGCTATAGATTAACTTGCCAGACTTTTACACTGGTCTGAGCATGGACCACTATTCAAAATCTGTCTCAAAACAACTGGAATTGAAGTGCAGCCGGGTAGATTTACAAATACTAAAAACCTGCATTAGCTGGGAATTAATCCATGGAGTAGGTTTGACTTTGGTGCTTGTTCTTATGGATATAATAAATTGCTGCAGCAGCAAGACAATGTTATGAAAGTAAGGTACCACTGTGGTAGAGTCACTTACACAAAACCAATCTGTATCTCACACAGTCTCTCAAAGTTGGAATGGCAGTAATGCAGAAATGTACTGTAAAAAAAACTATTCTGGATAATTAAATTAATATATAAATACATATTTGCCAGACAAACTCCAACCGTAGCCACTGCATGAAGCAGCCATCCAGAAACAAGTTTGATGGGAGAAAATCTGCTATCCACCAAGGAAAGTCACTGCATAAAATCAACTTGTAAGGAAAAAATGTACTTGTTACAGCTAACTTAAAAGACCCTTCCAAGGAGGTCTAGGACTAAAACTTTTCAAGAGGTAAAATCCCCCAGAACTGTAGAAACAAGATGTTAAAAGCTTAAAAGGCTGAGTCATGAAGTACTGAGGTACCAAACAAGGTTCGAGATCTGAAGCTAAGGTCCAATGAATAATTCTCTAAGTAAGGGTAACAATAAACAACTGTGTGACTATTGTGCAAATATCTACAAAGAAATGTTTGATGTCAGCAGTGGAATCAGCCATTCCTCTGATATAGTGGCCTTAGACAGACGTATATTTCCTGTGGGTGAGTTACTACCCGATGACATAAGACGGTTCAGTAAAAAGTCCCCCTAAAGGGTTTGCTTGGCAAACATCAGCCCTCCTTTCTCCATGCAAAGAAAATGAAAGGTTATTTACTTTTCTTAACACTACGCACACACTAAGAGCCTGAGTTGGCACCCTCTTCCTTGGTTCCTGACTTTGTATAAGAAACTAGAAGATGAACAGACGGGATTAAGGAAAATTCTGGCATCACTTTCAAAAGGAAATGGTCAAAAGGGGTTCTCTCAGTCCTCATAAATGATTAAGATATGGTTCCACAATGATAATGACTTGAAACTGCTGTTGTGAGCAGTGTTGTGCTGGCCACCATAAACCTCTTCCTAAGCTTCAGAAACATCAAACCATCAGATTTGAACAAGGGACTGTCCGGCTTGTCTAACATGAAGTTCAAGTCACAATAAATAGATACATTTTTGAAAGGAAGGAGATGCTAAATCCATTTAAGGAACTGCTTCACCATTTGATGTTGGGCCACAGTCTTCATCACCACAGGCAAATTGTGGACACAAGCAAAGTGAAAATACTTCACATTTCACATGACTTATGTAAGTCATCATCTGCTTTCTGACAAGATGGGATAGGACACCTCTTCAGCAAGGAGAGCATTTTCCACACAGTAACAGCACATCTATATTGAGGAAGAGTTCCTTACAGCTTCAACCATTTCTTACACCTCAGTCAGGAAGTTCAGCAAGATGATGGGGACTAGAGTAGGCATCACATCCTGAGGCGGAGCCAGTTACTGATGATCACAGGGGATTTCCCTGGCTTGCACCAGGAAGGTTGTCTGAACTGATAGGGACCCGAAGGCCTGAAATCACACCCTCCTTATCTACCAAGAGGTGAAGAGGACAGGTTCTGTTCCATGTGTCCTGAATTGTACGATTAGGTACAGAATTATGAAACATGGTAGAAAGCTGTACAGAATTTCTCTCCCCAGGGAGTAGAGAATATGTTCATCACTACATACTTTTTGCATCATTACACCAAGAATTAAACTGGAGAATCACATTCTCCCGAGTGACAAACAGGTTTGCCTCTCTGAGGTATTCTACATCTGGAAGATATGAACCTGACAGCCAACCTTCACTCCAGCAAAGGAATGAAGAATAGCATGATGGAGTCTGCCAGCATATTCACTTCATTCAGCATGTGAACACTGCGAAAAAGGGGATACTTCTGTTTATGAACAAAGATCAGAACTTCATTGCCTATCTACACAGGAGTATACCCCACAAGCCCACTTGCTTGTTTAGTTACACAGGATGAACTGGATGTTGGACTGTGTAATGAATGGATATTTAAATCCCACCTTCTGTTACTAAATAATACATAACCATCAGGAGGGTAAGGTCTCTCAATCCACACTACTGCAAGCCAATTAATATGGGGGGGGTGACTAGCCTTAACATTCAGTAAATACATACTGCTACCTCGGGTTATGGATAACATCTGCCACACAAACAAGATCTACAGAGTACACTTGCATATCAGAGTTCTAACTCTTTGGCTTCACAGGATTTTACTCATTAGCACAATCTTACCAGCAGTAACTGAAAATTGTCCAAAATTGTTCTGCAAACACTTAGAACGCCTGACAAAGATTAAAGTATTGCAGAATAAGGGAAATCTTACAGAAAACGAAAAGGAGCAACTGCATAATGCTAAACAGAAAATAAGGGAGTATTTGGACAGTATACAAGAGTTTAAAAAGATTACAGCTAAGTAACTATTTTTTCTGATAACAACATCAGAACACAAAAACTTAACACAATGGCTTGAGTAACTGAAATTAGAAAGGGATGTTGCCAAACTTATGGAGCTTATATCAAGAAAAATAACCAGAAATCCTATAGCAGTATTAAGCGACATTTCAGAAATTTTATAAAAAAATATGAATAAAACATAGGACCAGGGACCAAGGTCTTTGCCTTCCTACACAAGGTTCAATCCTGACCTCTGCCAATGCCTGTTTGCACTTTGCATGCTCTCCCTGTGTCTCTGTGGGGTCCCTCCTACTTCTGTGAAACATGCCAAGTGTTTCCATCTCAAACTTATCAATGAGTGGAGCTGTGAACAACAGCATATGATGTCCTAAAGGGTGAAGCGTTACCAATCACTTTGGGCATCTACTGTGGTGCACAGTATCCTCAAGATAGATTAACACGGATCACAGACTTGTGTGCTGTGGCAGGGCTAGCCACTCAGTGTAAAATATGGCTCTTGGTGATTCAATCATGTTGACTAATGTCACCAAATGGGCAGGGTATTTGCCACAGTGGGAGGAGTGCATGTGCCCCCTATTGTCCAGTGAGTGCCTGCCATGCAGCCCAGCAGCCCTGGTGTTCAGTTGCCCAGCTTGGGTTACCTGGGATAGCTCTGTTGGGTGAAAGCTGGATGAAAAAGCCAATCAATCTGCCAAACATGAACTAAGAACTGCTACACTCAATGTAGGTTCACTCACAGAACAGAGATTAGAAACTTCTGTTAGAAGTGGAGGACAATGATGGCATGAAGAAGGCTGGACATTCTAGATGGAAGGGCAGTCCAGCAAAGTCACTTGGCTTGGGATCCAGAATCTATTACTCAGGATAAGGACAGGCTAGAAATGGTGTGGGAATTGTGGCAAGAGAGAGGCTTCAGAAGGCAATGAAGATGTCCTCAGAATTACTGACAGACTCATGGCAATCAGACTCCAGCCTAATGATAGGACAGTATTCATAATCCTAGCCTATGCCCCACAATAGGGTTGTGATAGTGAAAATAAGAGTACAGACAGCTAGTTGCAGGACCTACTAGATAAAGTAGGACAACATGAATTGGTGTTGATAATGGGGGACTTGAATGTACATACTGGGACAGACAAAACAGGATATGAGAACTGCCTGGGTCCACATAAGTGGGGCAACAAGTATAAAAGGAGAAGGCCATTCTAGACTTCTGTTTGGCAAATGGTTTGATAGTAGCAAACATGTTTCAGAAAGAGAGAGAGTCACAAGATCACACAATAGTGGCCAACAGGCAACTCAGGCAGACTTCCTCCTAGTAAGCAAGGCGTACCGGGGTAGAATCAATAATTGCAAAGTCATCCCCACAAAACAATCAGCATACAGCATAAACCACTGGTTGCCACAATCAGCTGCAAGCATTGGTCAGAGAAGATTCTAAAAGGTCAACAAAAATCAGGCTGAAGACCTAAACATTGACTGGAGTACAACAGTTCAAGGAATTACTCACGCTTCTAGCACCCCGAGATGAGGAGAAAATAGGTGGAGTTGAAGAAGAATAGCAACGCCTCAAAAACAGCATGTGTGAGGACTACATAACAGATATGGAAATAAGATACACAAGAAAAACTGGTGGTGGAATGAGGAAGTCCAGGCAGTCATCAAAAGAATGTAGGAGTAAAGGAAATAGTATCAGGTGTACTGTATGATAGCAGAATGGCAAAGTAAGGTATACAAAACAGTGGTGTGACCAGTACTGTTGTATGATACAGAAACCTGGGCAGTAAAGACAGAGTAGATGAGGAAGCTAGAGGTGATGTAAATGAAGTGCCTGAGGCGGGTGGTATGATGCACAGTGTAAGGTGCAAGGTGTAACATGCTCAGTAGCAGAATCAAGTGAGTATTACATTATTTGGTGTAGGAGTTTTTAGGCAAGCTAGGGGCATGGGCAGAGCCAGTGCAGTTTTAAATGAGACTCTCAGTCTTGAACCGGGGGGGGGGGGGGTTGTTCCAAAGTTTGGGTATGGCATAAGAGAATAAGGCTTCACATGCAGAGTTATTGGGTTTGGTGACCAGAAGAAGATTTTTGCTAATGGAGCAAAGGGATTTAGAGGAGCAGTAAGTTTGGAGAAGGTTCTGAAGTGATGAGATTTTATGAGGATGGTTTACTAGTTTGTGAGCAAAAGACAGTTTGTTCAGGTGAAGACATTGTGGGAGTTCCAGACAGTCTAGTTCTCTTAGTGAGTGGCAGCGGTAGGGTGCACCTGTTGCAAATTTTGCTATCTTATTATAGCAGGTTTCAAACCTGTTTGAGTTAGACTGTCTAAGGTTGGTTAATACAGGTGAAGTGTAGTGTAAGGTGGATATTAATTGGGAGTAGGCAATAGAAGTTTTAGCTACCTTGGTTAGGTATAAAGTGCCCCAAGTTGTGTGTGTATTTTTTCATGGTAAGAGATATGTGGACAGCAAATATGAGTTTGACAATCTCCACACCAAGAAGTTTGGTGTGATCTGAAGGGGAAATGATGGTACTGTCTTTGGCAAGGATCTTGAAGTGGGCGGGTGTTTGGTAGGATTTGGAGGGCTGGAAGATAAGGAGTGTGGTCTTGTTAGAATTTAGCAGAAGAAGGGCATTGGATAGCCAACTTTCTACTGATGTAATGATTGTGTGATATTTTGAAATTCTGATAGAGTGGGGGCACAGCAGATGAGGGTGGAGTCATCTGCATATTGTATAAAGGAAGCATGCTTTGTGGAGGTATGTAGATTGTTGGTGAACAGAGAAAGTAGTAGAGGGCCAAGGATGGAGCCTTGGGGGACACCAAGAGAAAGGGGGAGAAGAGGTGACAGGGTATCTTTCCTGACGACTGACTGTTGTCAGCTGGTCAGATAGCTTCAGAACCAGTTGGTGGCAGAGTGGGAGAAGGAGTGATGATTGAGAATGGAGAGTAGCATTTTCTGTGATACCATGTCAAATGCCTTAGATAGATCTAGAAAATAGTGGTGAAGAATAATCCATTGTTTTTATGATGGAGGTTAGTGCTGGTGAAAGAGATCAAGGCAGTAGTCGTGCTGTGATATGGCCTGAAGCCATGTTGGGTTTTGGAGAGGAGATTGTTAGCAGTACCGGAGAGTTAATACATTTCTCCAGGATCTTGGAAAGTGGGGAGAGGATGGCGATAGGGTGGTAATTGAAGGACCCTCCCTTCTGAAGTGGTAATTGGAGGACCCTCCCTTGTGAAGTGGAATGATGTGTGAGATTTTCCATAGATAGAGTATACAGTTTTCTGATATGGAGTGGTTAAGTAGTATGGAAATTGGATAGGCTAAGGTGTCTGCTGCAATTTTTATGTATTCCGAGGGAAGGTTATCAGCTACGGGTTTTGTTAGTAGTTTTTTTTATATAACTGTTGGGTACAGAGGAAAATGAAAAGAAAAGGGGTAGAGAATAGGGTTGGGGGTGAGGGGGGTGGATAAGGGCTGTTGTTGTTTGGCTAGGGATAGAATGGTTTCAATGACATGTTTATTGAAGGAGTCAGCAATACTAGTAGAGGTGGGGAGGGTGGTGGGTGTTGGGGTGTCTGCTTTCCCTGGGTGGAGTGCACAGTTTAGAATGGACCAGAATTGCTTTGAGTTGTGATGGGAGGAGTTTAGGACAGTTTGACAGTAATGGGCTTTATCTGTTTTTATTTGTGGTTTGACCTTACTGCATAATTCAAGGAATGTTTGCCTAGCAGAGGGGTTTTTTGTTAGTTTATTAGTCCCCAGGTGGTTTTCTGGAGCCATGGGGAATTTTTAGGTTCAACTCTGTTGTATCTTAGGGGAACATGGGTGTTCAAGATGTTGAGGAAAGTACTATTGAAGAAGTGGACAGCTTTATCAAGCTTGAGGTACTTTAGTGGTGTCCAGTTACAGTTTTGGAGAGAGGAGATGGAGTAGAGGTTAAATTTTGCTTTGTTACGGATCTGTCAATAAATTATGGGATTAGCATGGTTAACATGGTGTTTCAGGAGGAATATGGGGGAGTCACTGAGGCTGTCAGGTAGAAAGCCAATTATGTAGGAATGAGGATCCTTGTTAACTAGTATCCAATCAAAGATAGTATGTTTATTGGAGTTTTTATTTACATGAGTGGGTGACTGCATTAGTGGAGAGAAACCAAGTAGGTTTTGGTGTATGTCTGGGTGGTCCTTAGTACAGGATAGCCAGTTGATATTAAAGTCACCAAGGAAGATGGTTTCTTGGGGGAAGAGCAAGACCTGCCCAGTTCAAGAGGTTTTCTAGGGGTGGTATATTCTAGGTGGAGGGAAGTAGCAACCAATGATGTTGATAGTTTTATTTGAGTTAAGTTTGAGGTTGGTATATAAGATTTATAAGACTATAACACACTCTTTTCAGAAATATTGGGGGTCAAATAGCTATAACTAAGGAAATTATTCTTTTGAGCTTGGACACAGTACCAGAATTGCCTAGACACAAGGCCTTATTAAGTTTAATTCTATTGGCTGACAAAAAGCAATTACTAGAAAATGGAAAAGAAAATCTAAACCAGCTGTATTTGAATTACTAAATATTGTAATAGATAAATATTGGGGGTCAAATAGCTATAACTAAGGAAATGATTCTTTTGAGCTTGGACACAGTACCAGAATTGCCTAGACACAAGGCCTTATTAAGTTTAATTCTATCGGCTGACAAAAAGCAATTACTAGAAAATGGAAATGAAAATCTAAACCAGCTGTATTTGAATTACTAAATATTGTAATAGATAAAAGAACTGGAAATGTGATATTTAGAAAAGGGAGGAGAAAATTACTCAGAAATAAATGAAATTTGTGGGAACAATTCAATGCAAAATAATGTCCAAGAGAAGGAGTGGGGTTTAAGGGAAGGCAGGAATTGAGCAATGTATGTAATGCTTGGCTAAATGAGAGATGTTGTAATGAAAGAAAACATATATACACAACATAAGCCAATGGAAAATAATGTTAATATGGTTCAATTTCTATTAATGTATGTGTACTTAAGTCTTAAGTGAAATTTAATAAAAGTGTTTAAAAAACATTTTGCAGACACACACAATATCTTCCAGAAACAGGAGTAAGTAAATAACTTTGTAGTAAAAACACCCTCTTTCCCCAATTTCTGGTATGACTGCCACCAGCAAGACTACCTAGTTGAATATCCAAATAACAGCATTCAGCACACAGCATTTACTCACTGACATTTGTATACCAACAGTTGAAAAGCAGCAGTTCAAATGCACAAAACCTAGCGCACATAAATAAATCACCAGTCATAAGCATTTAAAAACTAACATAAGAATTTGTTACTTGAAATGTAGCATTTTATTTGAAAAGTAAAAATGTAAACGGGTATAATATTGGACAACAAATTTAAGAAAAATGTTCTTAAACACAAAACATACAGTAACCGTCATCAGCAAGTTTAGAGCATAACTTTACCTAAACATAGAATGAACACCACAAAGCACAGTCCACTATGGTGAGTGAGCAGCCGTTTATTTATTAATATACAGAAAGAACCAAGAAGCTTTGAAGCCAGCAATCTGGCTTCATCAGAGTTGTTTTTAAAACATTTCCTTTAGTTTATATTACATAAAATTTAATCTCATTGGTTGAAAATAATGCCACCCATCAAAAATTCTACATACTTAATTGATTTAAAACAACATATACATCACTACATATACATATTTATTAATGTTAAACCTCTTCAATTCTCCCCTATTTTTTACATAAAAATATATATATATACAATTCTTACATAATTAATTAACTATAAATACATTTAAACAAAAAAATGTTTTTTGTTTTATATCTATATATATAAAAAATATATATATATATATATTGTGTATCAATTCATCAACATTAACATACTATAATGTTATTTATTCAAATATATGTTGTTTTAAATCAATTAAGTATGTAGAATTTTTGATGGGTGGCATTATTTTTAACCAATGAGATTAAATTTTATGTAATATAAACTAAAAGGAAATGTTTTAAAAATGACTCTGATGAAGCCAGATTGCTGGTGAAAGCGCTTAGTCTTGGTTCTGTAGGTTATTAATAAACGAAGGTTGCTCACTCGTTGGATAGTGGACTGTGCTTTGTGGTGTTCATTCTATTTTTTATGACATTGGCTCTTGTGGGTGTAATTTTGTGTTTTCGTTTTACCTAAACATACACTGTGCCCTACTTGTCATTTTCAAGATCATAAAAGAATCTGCAAAATTAAATTTGTGCTTGTTGAGAAAATTTGTGCTTTGTGCTTGGAAAAATCCAGCAACTCCCCAGCCAGTTTCTCTCTCTTTATATGAGAGTCTCGGGCATAATTTACTATTGTTTCAAATCAGAATTTTAGAAAGTGCTTTCTTCTTTCTACAGTACTTTTGGGGCTGGACTGGGAGTCTTGAACAAGACAATATCCTTTGATCTACTGTAGCATCTTCCTGGAACAGCAGGCTCCAGGTACTGCAGATGTGTGTACAGAAGAATCAGCTTTACATTCAGGCTGCTGCAAATGTAATATTTTTGAAGACAATTTTACACAATTGAAATATTACACATTTACCAAACAGGCATGTGCAATGTAATTTCTTATAATTTTTCATTTTAAAAGCATGTTTCTATTTTTCTTAATTTGATGCATCCTTATTACTATTTTTTTTTTAACTCTTTACCATAGATGCCTGCCAAATGGTCCATTTTTCCTCAATCACAGGATAGGAGGGACCATCATTCAGACAACCACCATGGGTAGTTTGAATTTTTCTACTCATTTTCCCACGTCCATAATCGCATACACATAGCAAAGTGGAGGGGAAGGCCATACAACTGGATGATAGCAGAAGCTATGCCCTCACTTCCAGAAAAGGTGTTCCCTGCTAGCAACTCTTTCCCACCCCACTCCATGCCAAAGCACAGGCTGTGAGCTTCCCAGTATGCACCAGGAAATTAGCACTGCTCACTGTGTACCCCCTCCATGTGTGCAAACTCCACCCTCCCCTTGGGAAAGGCATACAAGCTACATCCCTTTACTCCCTCCCCTCCCTACCCAACTTCCAGTGCCAGAGCTGTTAAACACACCCCAGTCACTGTGGTTGCAGTCAAGAATCCATCTATTGCAACATGGACCCAGGCTATTCTTACTACTACTTGGCGCACTTCCCCTTCATTTCCATTCTGAAAGAACAGTTACATGCTTCCAGTTTATTACAGTTTTTCACATTTCACTCTCCTTCCTAGACTTGAGAGAGCTTTGCTATAAAACCCTCAAGAAAAAAAGCTAGAGATAAGAGAAATTATTTCAGACATCAACCTTTCTAAGCAAATGACTGGGTACCACAACTTGTCAGAGATTTGGGATGCATAACTAGGCTTAAAAAGGCCCTTGTGGCCATTAGCCTAGTAAACAGCTATTAACCTAGTGTACCTGCATTTTATTTTACTGATGCCATTTCTATGCTGGATGGCCATGTTATAGGACTGCAACCCCAAAACATCTAATCATTTCTCACCACTGGCCTGTGTAATCACTTGAAGAGATTATGACCTGTCACTTTTCTGAATTACTTACCATACAGACAGGGTCTGGATACACTGCGGTGGTGGTGCTGCAGTAGCCTTGTCACCTCATAGTAAGACGTTGTCCAGTTTGATTCTCAGCTAGAACATCTTCTGTGAATGGGCGTACCTTCGTTGAAGGTTGTGCATCAGGGCTGGCAACTCGGCATGTAAAAATCTACTGGCAATCATTAGCGGACCGGAGTTCCGCTGTGGCGACCCCTAACAGGGAAAAGCCGAAAGACACAACAACAGACAGGGTCTGGATATTTTGGACAGGCCAAACTACTCTGAAGTATTTCTTTCCAACAGCACATAATTCTTTCCTTGGCTGAATTCTGAAACCAACTTATTGGATGTTCTTCACTCTTTAATGAAATCGGATCAAGTACAGACCTCAGTCTGTGTTTTAAAGCCTCTGACTACACAATGAACTTCTGGTTATAATTAGGATTGGCTAGTACAGGGTTCCAGTCAAGGCCTCCACAAGTTTCTGGAATGCCTGCTCACAAACCAGAGTTCAAATAATATGCTTCATGACAACCAAACACTACTTTGTTGCTGCCTGTATTTGCTCTCCAAGCGGCTTTTATTTCCATCCTGTTTTTCTGGACATATGAAGTATACATACCACAGCTAAAACACTGGAAATATTTAACTCTAGCACACTGACATGCACTGAAGCCAGTGGTTCTGCATTTGCCAATGCCAACTGTGTGTCCCCTTACACTCATGTATAGTACTGGGTTACTCTGATTTGTACAATTGCAATCTGCTGGATAGATAAAGGTCACCCCTTTTTGTCTGGATCCTCAGTAGTTTCAAAACTCTCAGTTTGCTCTCTTATCATAAAGGTCCTTACATTTCAAAAGTTGCAATCTGACATCCACTCACCCACCTGTGGAAGCAATTTCTTGTTTATGTAAAAATCTGTAACACTCTCATTTTGTCTTTCTTCTTGCTGTCTATACCTTGTCACAGAATCATCAGTAGTAAGTTTAAAGTATTCAGGTAGAGTGCTCAACTATCATAAATTAGAGAAATCTGTATCAGTAATTTTAGCTAAAGCATGCAGAGCCTAACCCATGAGGCAGAAGAGTTAAACCATCTACTGCCCATGGTCAGCTTGGTCCTCATACCCTTTCAAATGCTTAAATAAAACTAACATCATTCCCATCTTTACACTGAGGAAACAATTTAGCATTGACTTTAGTCGGCTTTCACCCCAGTTACTCATGTGCCTTTGACAAAAGGTTAACAGTTTTCTCTCATGCAGGTACTCTTCCTCTTTCTTTTCACTCTCTCTCTCTCTCTCTCTCTCTTGCTCTCATTATCCAACTTCAAGCTGTTTCATTCTCTCATATCTCTTGTGGTGTTTTAACTCTAGTCCTTTCAGTTCAGTCTGCATTCTTCAGTCATCTGGGGATGAACCAAGTTGCTTTTCTGCATGCTCTGCACTCACAGCTGCAACCAGGCTGTTTGCAGTCGACTAAGTCTTAGCTGTACACAACACAACCATCATCAGACATGCACAATACCCTTTGCTTTGCATTGTCTGAACAGTTGTGACACCGATATATTTTTCATAATCCACAGAGCTGATGTCTGCCTGATTGCTAAACACGCTGAATAAAAAATAAAATAATTCATGCAAGAAACGTTCTATAACTACTTTGTTAATGCAAGAGTACAGACATTTTCTGATGATAAAACTGCTTTGCATGCAACACAAATCCAATCAATACACAATATCATTGCTGCTGCCTGCCAAAAATACATCATGAAAGGACAAATAATCTAACCCACTGCCAGCACATATGTGACAAAACAGGGTCATACCATCTTAGCCACACCTCTACAAGCCAATTAATAGGCAAAAAAGCTATTGGTCTATACTATTCTTAGGTTACCTGCCACACTCAAAAGTTCTACATTGTTCAGCTGCAGATCAGAGTTATAATCTCTGGCACATCAAAATTTCACTCATCTCATACCAAGACCAGTGAAAACTTACTAGCAGTAATTGAAGTTTGTCCAAAGTTGTTATTCTCTCTTTGACACACACAAACACATACACATTTCAAAAAAGTTAGGAGGAGTATTGTTAACTCAACAGTAATAATTCCAGCAATACTGATACCAGTCATACTCTGAAGAAATAAGAATATAAACTACCACTTACTCTTAAAAACCTACCTTTAAATATATGAATGGTGGCATTTAGTACTCAACACAGTTACTCTTTGGATGCCAGTTAACAGTGCAAGTCAATTCCCAAATCCTTAAACTCTTACATACATAAATTAGCAGCCATAACCATTTCAATTTTTTTAAGAGTGCAAATCTTTATTTCAGATAAAGATAAAGTATTTCATTTGAAATGTAAACATGCAAAAATGAATAATACTGCATACGAAATTTAAAAGAAAATATCTGAAATATCTGAACAGTCAGATAACACAAAGCAAACCGTAAGTCAAAATCAAGTAATTTTAGCTAAAGGTACACTGTGCGCTATGTATCACTAACTTTCAATATCAGAATAGAATCTGCAAAGTTTACAGGCAGTTCCATGACTCTGTGCACGTTTCAGTAAGAAAATCCAGTCAACTATATCCCCCCTCCCCCTTTCTCTTTATATGAATTCCAAACAATATTTCCTGTGGCTTCAATTCTGAATTTTAGAAGATGCTTTTCCCTCAGACTCCTGAGGAGGGGCAAAGGAGGTATTATCATCTAACTAGCATCCTCCAGGAGTATTGGGTGTCAGGTACTGCAGATGTGGGCACAACGGAGTTAGTTTCACTTTCAAACTGCAGTACATTCCTAAAGTAGCAAAATGTACACTTTATACACAAGTTCATAGGTAGGTACTAGGCTATCGGCCCTGGGGCGTATATAAGCCTAGCCAAAAAAGGTTCCCTGGCTTTCGCCACCCAAGAAAATTATTTTCCTCTGCCTCTGTCAAGCAGTGCCGCAGAAGTCATATGCGTCTTTTATAATTTACATGTTTACTAAACAGGCAGGTACAATGCAATTTCTTATAGATTTAACCTTTAGAAAACTGCTTTCAATTTTTCTCTGTCCAGATCAGCTTTAGTACAACCCAATTCATTTCTCTTGGAAGTGTCATTTCCTCCACTGCCTAACTGCACATAACTCAAACTGGTTAAGACAAAGCCCCCACTACCCCTTGTGACAACATAACTTGATGCAAGACATGGCTAAAATAATCTACTAAAATGCCACTATCACAGTAGTATCCATCAAAAGAATTTGTGACACATTGAAATACAAGAAAGAAAGACCCAACTTTAGAAGGGAGGGGGGGTAGTCAACCATTCTAAGGCCTGCCAAGTGGGATCTGACAGCAGTAAATGTAGGAGAATATGGGGACAATATAACCACCAGCATTTCACAGTCTGGTGCAACATTTGCATACTTATGCATGTGAAAGGCACTTTGAAAACTATAGTGGTTCTCAGAAACAGCAGATGTGTGACAGACTAAACCTCAGCTGTGCTTTCATGCAGATAGCCAATGCTACGATCTCCAGTGCACACTCATCAGGTAGTAGTAAGAACGTAGTGTGTGCAGCACTACACCAAGATGGGGCCAGGCAGAATTTTCTTAGGTTATACAAGTCTTCAGTGACTGAAGCCCTTGGTCACAAAAGCTTTTTATTTTACTTTTATTAATAAACAGGCCAAATACTATATTACAGAATAGTAGGTGCATCGCAGCACTTAACTCATCAGATGTCTTAATGCACCTATGAACATGATCAATTCACTTAAAAAGCAAACAAACTAGAAACCAAATAGCAATACTTTCTACTGAAACTGACTTCCGCCATAGCAAAATTAAAGAAACCTCCCTGTGACTACCTAGTCACAGATGCAGCAAAAGGAATCTATCACATCCAGGTGCTCTGTTGTACCAGGATCTTGACATACAGGAAATCATTACGCTCCAAATTGATATCTCAAAAGGAAAGGAAGGTTCTTTAAGTTGCAGTTGTTGTACCCTAAGCTTAATTCCAAAGAAGGCACAGTCTCTATGACCACTTTGGACCTTTTCCAAGAGTTCTACACAAGCAGAAGGCTCCATAACCAAAGTACAAAGTCTTTTGGACTTGACAGTCATAAGCACATTCACATTCTTCCAAAAACAAGAAAAAAAACAGTAAAAAGTGCCATGTCAGAGGGGCAAGCCTTCTCATGCGCTCAGTATGGAGGCTATGCTTTAGACCACTGCTATCTATACACAATACACATGCATATATTACAGCAAATACACAGAACCACTAATTCCATACAGATTATTATTAGAAACATGATCAATATTTTGAATAACTATTACTGTGCAGAAATGGATAGCCTACGTTGAGTAAAGTGTCTTGCTACTTGCAGTACGCACTCTATTCTTGATCACAATTTTTCCTAGCAATATTCTGTAAATGTATTTCAATCGGTTGTAGGAGCTTAAATTCCCTGAATATAAGGTACACCTCAATCTATTTTAAAGTGTTTTATCTGTTGTTCTCCCCTTGTATATTAATTACTAATCAGCTATTGTAAAATGTTTGTGTGCGTTTGTGGAGCCTTTCTCCCTAACTCATTGTAAAATATTTAAGTGTGGAGGCTTTTCTCCCCTTGTGCATTATTAATCATCAACTATTGTTGAAATGTTTTTGAATCTGTTGTGGAGCTCTTCTCCCCAGGCCTCTGCTAAAAATGGGCCACTGGCTCATAGTTTCACAGGTTGTTACTACGCTAAACAACCACTAGGGCCCTTACAAGCTTAGCTGTGCACCCCAAACCATTTGGGCCCGGAGTACCAGGGGTGTCTAAATGAAGGATGGTTGCATGTCAGGAGGGAGGTAACTATGGATTTGTAGTGGGGGGGGTTATGTTACGGTAATACTTTTCTTATTGATGGCCTCTGTCCATAAAGGCCATGGGGGCCTGACCAGGGGGTACATTTATGACTTCCCATTCAATTGTCAAGATTTTGTTTAAATAAGGTCAGGAATGAACTCTGCTTTACATGGATGAGGAGACTATCCCATACTGTGGAGATCCTTTAGGACACATATCAGTCTCTCTCCAGCATGTTCCGTTTACACATGCATAGGTGTTTACTAGGCTAACAAACACAAGGGTCTTTTAAGCCAAGACATGCATCCCAAATCTCTGACAAGTTCTGATACCTTCAATAAATGTAAGCATGATCTTGGGAGATGAAATATTTACAATCTAGGGCCTGTGAGATGAAATATTTACAGGTTGCCTGTGTCCATTAGAGACATAGCTGCCAAATTAGGGATAAATTTCCTGTTCCCCACCCAACTTTCCAGACTGCACTTGAACTGGGTTAGGGAAGAACTCTGCTTCACATGGATGGGGAGCCTGTTCCAGAGAGGGGGTAATCTCTGGGATATATACCTGTGTCTCAAGCAAATTTCAGATCCCTGGCTCTAGTGCTTGTTGCTGTTTTGTTTTGCGCATGTGCAACAAGTCCATAGGGAAGGGTCTGAGGAAGCCCAGTAAGCCAAGCAAAGATCTTCTCTCAGCAGCCAGCAGGAGACTGAATACAGAGAGTGAGCCTTTAGACAATCAGTGTAGGACAAGGAATCCATGCCCTGAATTCTCCTGGTGAGAAAACTTTGTGGGCATTCCAGGGGGTAATCTCTGGGATATATACCTGTGTCTCAAGCAAATTTCAGATCCCTGGCTCTAGTGCTTGTTGCTGTTTTGTTTTGCGCATGTGCAACAAGTCCATAGGGAAGGGTCTGAGGAAGCCCAGTAAGCCAAGCAAAGATCTTCTCTCAGCAGCCAGCAGGAGACTGAATACAGAGAGTGAGTCTTTAGACAATCAGTGTAGGACAAGGAATCCATGCCCTGAATTCTCCTGGTGAGAAAACTTTGTGGGCATTCCAACTGTTGCAAGTATCTGGTTAGATACATGCCAAAGGAGGCAATGTATCCAAAGATAGGTCTGATAAGGGCACAGTAGAGTAGTACTATAAATTCCTTGGACCTGGATGCCATAGCCTTACCTATAAGTTGGGCAATATAGAATGATTTTCTTATTTTATTTACGTGTTGGTCAAAGGTCAGACTGATTTCTACATATGCTCCCAGATCCCTTACTACTGGGTCGACTCTTAGGGGTGTTCTACTGATGGAGTAATTAATTTGGGTTGACAGTTTCCCACAGGGCATTATAACAACTTTTTAGCACTGAGTTTTAAGCCATGGACATGGCACCAGTCATTTGTCTGTGTTGAAATTTACAGTCATCTGCGAACTTGGTAATCCTGAAGCCTTGCCTTCCAAGAAGTAGATAACAAGCAAGAGATGGCTCAGCACAAAGTACTGAGGTACTCTGCTGGAAACCAGTTTCTTGGTGGAAGTGGACTCACCGATCCTGACTTCTTAGGTCCTATCTGTGAGTTAGCTGGCAATCCAGTGAGTTATGTAGGGATTTATACCCACTTCAGAGAACTTGTTAATAATGTCTGAGTGAAGTATATCAAATGCCTTGGCTAGGTCAAGATGCACAGTATGCACTGTTTTACCCTCATCCACTGCTTTGGTGACACTCTAAAAGAAGTCTACCAGGTTAAGTAGGCATGACCTTCCCTTAAAAGATAAACTGGGATGAATCAAGTATCCCTAGATAGCCAATGTCCTTGTTTATCATTGCCATGATAATTCATTCCATGGCTTTGCATATTAGGCTGGTTAGACTAAGGAGTCTGTAGTTCCCTGGGTAGGCTGATAGTCTGCTTTTGTCAAGGTGAATAACTGTTGTGGTCCTCCATTCACTTGGAATGTAGCCGGTTTCTGTAGCTGAAACATGTCTCAAGTGGTCCCGAGAGGTCATGTTTCAGATTGTTCAGGAGGCAACTGGGAAAGTTGTTATTGCCTTTAGAAAGTGCTGCCAGCACCTGATCCCTGCTAATAGTTGGGGGTAATTTGCTGCATGGGATTTCATCTGGTGGAGCTGTGGGGGGAGTGGGGGCTGAATCTTTAGTTAAATTTATCAGCCAGAACACTTGCTATGTCATCCTGATCTATGAAGGTGGCACCATTCACCACCAGTTCAGCACACTACTGTATGTTACCTTTAAGGTTCTGGACATAGTTATAGAAGGCTTTGCGATTCTCCTGACCTTGTAGATGGCGTTGTTTGGATTTATACAACTAAACAAGAAGCTAAGAGGTCTGTTTAACAGAGAACTTGTCTTTACAGGAGTTGCTCTTCCTGATTTTCGCCATGAGTTTTCTTCTTTTATTATATACTCTGTTTCTGTGAGGATTCCACCAATGGGGGATTGCTTTTAGTGCTTGTTCTAGGTTTATTTGTAAGCAGGTATGGAAGCCTCTATACAGCCATTCACGTCTGTATTGGGATTTGTGAATAATTCTGCATGAGTAGCTGTGGTCTTTGGGTTAGAGAGAGTCTAGAATTTTGACAAACTGACAGTGAGATGTAGTTTGCCTTACAATAGTTACTGTTACTGATTTAGCTTGGTTATCTAGGTTGATTCTTACATCAAAGGAGAAGGTTTGTGATCCAACCCATACATCTCAACCTCTAAACATGAAAAATCTGGACAACGGTCCATAAAAAGTAGGTACAACTGGCCAAAACTCGGGACAATGATTAAAATAAAATCTGCAAACATGATTATGCAACCCTGCCCACTTCAGTGGAACGATGGGATACCAGCATAAAGACTGAAGTCACTAAATAATAACAAGTAACATCTCACACTGATATACAACCACCCATCCAGTAAATCCTCTACATTATTTATACATTACCCAGCTAGCCAAGGAGCAGCACCCAAGAACACCCCCCATCTTGCTGCTGTTCTTCTTGTCCAAGGAAAGATGGTCGACCTTCTTAGCAAAATATGAAACCCAGGCTGTATCTGAACAGTTTATTATCCTTTATTTAAAAAGATAGTCAACGAATAACAAGTAATGAAAAAAAAAAAATAATACACCTTCACAAACAATTCACGGAGGTTTAGTCATAAATATGCTCATTTAGTATCCAGAAAAACATGACCATGAAAGCAAATCCACATTCTCTCAGATCATCAAGTGTTATCCCAACTGTTTTTTTTCTTTTTTCCATCTATTTAATGCTAACTCACCTCTAGTGTAATGTGCCATATCGAAAAGAGGCCGTGCAGGAACTGAAGTCACTCATGGGCAGGCTCTGCCACAGCTGTAAATAACTGAACTTTTTTATTTGTTTTAAATCTCCCGCTGAATCTCCAAATCTGACAGGCAGTCAGTCACTGCCTCATGAAGCCGATGTCATCACTCACTCCCCTGCATGCTGATGACACTGCAGGTTATGCTGGAGATGTGTGATGATGTCAGCTATAACTTAAACTTATACCAAAAAAAAAAAAAAAATCAGGAACTGAAGGGGCCACTTAGGAATTTGTGACACCCCATTATTTTGACCTCAAAACCAGTAAATACCGAGGAATTTGGTACAGTTGAGAGTTATGAGCAGACCTCAGTAGTCACTAGTGAGAAAGTGACAAGTGGGGGAGTTGCAACTCTCTCCCACGTTGGTGAGTACCAAAACCAGTATGTTTAATCCTCTCCATGCAGCAGTGTGTGCACTATATGTTCTAAGAGGTTTGTGTTAATGAAGTACAGGAAGCACTGTTTGAGGGAGTAGAAGTTTCCCAGTCTACAGAGGGGTACTTAAAGTCACCCAAGAATAGGGTGTTTGGATGGTGAGCACCTCTAGTAGATTTATAAGAGTCATTAGACTCTAGGGGTATAGATGGTGACCTGTAGCTAGCCATGATATAGTGAGGAACCTTATCTATCATGACTTGAACATAGAGGAGTTCCATGATATAATCCTGTTTAACCACCCTGGAGGTATGTTTGTTGCCAATATAGCTAACACACCTCCACCTTTGACCCTAATCTGTGCTGTTGTTGGTCTAAATATGTGGAAGGCTATGTAGTACTTTCTATGGCTTTAAAACCAAATCTCAGTCACAGCACAGATGTCTAAACTCTCCAGAGTGAGAAGGGCTTGAAGGGTGTGGAGTTTTTTGTTTAGGCTCCTAGCACTGAGCAGTAACACCTCAAGGTTGCTTGGGGACTTTTTCATTATGTCGGCAGTTTTGTATTTTTGCGTTGTCTAAAAAATGCTCCGAGGGGGTGAATAAAGTTTTAGCCAATATCCAAAAGCCAATCAGGTGCAGTCCATCTTTGGCAAAGCAATGTGGTGTGTTGACCATGTCCTCACATGCTGACAGATACTGGATCTCCCTGGAGTGACACAATAAACAAACACAATTATTAAAATCAACCATTTTATGTTCATACTGTGGCATCATCCTTGGTGAAGGCAGAATGCTGCTCAATGCAAGGCTCATACTTATCTGCGACACATATCCCCAGAGCTCTCTTATGTCTCTCTTATCATATAGTCCAGCGAGGCAAGTCTCAGGTTATTTACACCCACATGTTCTATGACAGAATCATATTGATACCTGGGGTGCAGTGACTTCAGTGCATGCATCACACTGTTGATCCTGACTCTAGAATCCAGATAGGCAAATAATCGTTATTTTCTCCTTGTCTGACCTTATGAGTGGGGCATCTGTGACTTGCACAATGAAGTCCTCAATATCAAGAGTATTAAGTAAGTATATGCTTGCCTTACGGGTTTTGCATTTGGGGGACCTTTGGGTGTAAGCTTATGCGACATGTTGCTTTTGGTGTGCATTTTACTGATTGGTGAGGAGCATTGTTGCAGTTAGGTGGCTTTGCAAGTCTTTGAAGATTGGGAAGGTTTTTTTTTAAGCTCCACAACAAAAGACAATCTGTGTGTGCACGGTGTGTGGTGTGTGAGGGATGTAGCATTGGTATTCCTGATAACGTTCTTTGTATGCCAGACTTTTGCTTCCAAGTATGTTGTGTATTTACATGCCTCACATACAGTGTTATTTTCTTTAATGATTAACTGACTGTCGGAGAACATAAGACAGCTGTTACATTGCCTTAGGATGCCCAAATCTACCGAGCTGGCCACAGAGAGATTTGGAAGCCGCATTCCAGTCCTGTAATACAGTGGGGTGTTTAGGATTAAAGATAGAGTTTTAAAAGATGTCTCCTAAGGTAGTTTCTGGGGTTAAGGGCAAGATGTTATATAGTGCTAGGATATGGCAGCGCTATTCCATGTGCAAGCTAACTGCTCTAAGCTTAATTAAACACAGGTTTTGGACCTAATCCTAACTTTATAAGGAAACGTTATTGTCTAAGCATTTGTTACTATGTAGGGCACTGCAAACTGCCACTGCTCGGTGTGCAGCACTGCGCAAACTTGCCTGATTTATAGCAGAGAAAAAAAAACTGAAAACTGACTCCTATGCCCTTAGCCAATAAAAAAAACACACTCTAAGCTCCCTAGAGTGGTTCCCAACTCAGACAGACTAGGCAAACACCTTCTGCCACAAGATGAATGACAGTGGAATTTCTAAACTTAAAAGCAGCTCTCAAGGACAGACTGAACAAAAAACAACTACCAAACAACTAAGTCCCTGGCTACTTCCTCCTTCTGCAAGGCAATTTTAAGGCAACCAGATCCAGAAAAACGAAATTATTATTTTTGCCACAAAATTAAATAAATGATTTTAAAATGCATAAAAACAGTTGTAATCACCTTATATAAGGCAAGTATAAGTGCAATAAATGAAGGCTCTGGATGCAGTCAGATGTTGTTACCAAAGGATAGAAAAATCAACTCCCAAGATTGCAGGAATACAGGAATCCCCAAGATACCTCAATCTTGATGTTAAAATGCAAAACCCCAGAAACTCATATTAGTGATCACCTATAAGGGTATGGAACCCTAGCATGTTCAGTCTAAGTGTGGAACTCAAGACAACCTAGGCTCTCAGAAAATCCTTTCTGGAGAATACGCACCCACCTACGACAACAAAGAGACCATTGATCCTTCATGATGGGCCTCCATACCATAACAAACTCAGAGAACAAAACAACATTCCATTGAAGCGCCTAGGCTGCAGTCAGGGCCACAGTCTGCAGCCACTAGAACTGTCCTTCAGGGTGACTTGGACACCACCACAAGGGAAGGAAGGGCAGGATAATTTAATGTTTGGGGGCCTTTCTGAGTTTGTGATAAAGTTTCTTGGTCTTGGGTAGCTGGCTGAACATCAAAAACAAAGGAGGAGTGCCATGGGGAGTTAATAAACCTGCTTTTCCTTTGGGAAGTCATCCACCAGGGAGTAAGAAATTTGTCTGAAAAATTACTACCCCAAATGACAGGAAGCCACAGCCATACAATCATTTGCAAGCACATACCCCAAGTACCTTTACCAGCCTAGCCAAATTTTACCCTTGTTATCATGATCAGCACCTACTGCCCCTGTCCAAGAGGGACACAGATAGACCCCCGGGGTGAATTTACAGTTACCCAGCCAATCGTCCAGACTGTGTTTTGAGAGAGCCAATGAGGTGCTCTGTTTAATGTGAATTGGGGGTCTATTCCAAAGGGGCGGTAACCTCTGGGAGACAAATCTGTCCCTCCAGCAGGTTCTATTGATGGCACATACCAGACTTAGATCTTTAGAGCAAGTAAACCATGTGCCACTTGACTTGCAGATGTGCACCATTTCCAATAAAGCGGGGTCAGAGATCGTCTTATATGCAAGGCAGAGATCACCTCTGAGTACTCTGTATGAAACAGAAAAAAGTGACAGTGATTTCAGCCGATTCACCCAAGATAGCTGCTGAAGACCTTGAATTTTCTTTGTGAGGAACCTTTGTGGTCTCTCCAACTGCTTGCAGGTGCTTTGAAAGGTAGATGCCAAAAGGGGCAGTGTTCAATTATTGCCATAATAAGTGAAGACTACACAGAGGTGATAACTTCACTTTTTCTCAAGGCAATGCCCTTACTAATAAGGTGAGCCATACAGAAAGCCCTTCTTACCACTCTGGAGACATGGTGATCAAAGGCAAGGTTGTTGTCAACCTGAGTGCCCAGATCTCCCACCTCTGAGTGCATACTTAGGGTATTGCCATTGATGAGGTAATCTGCAGGTACATCGCCCTTGCTGAAAGGGATGATAATGCATTTTTTTTGCATTGAGGCCCTGACTTTGGCTCCAATCATTTATTTGCAAAAGACCTTCTTGAAGGATGCTGACATCGTTTGGAGATTCTATGAACGCACCCAGTTTACAGTCATCAGCAAACTTTGTCAGCCACAGTCCCTTGGTTTTTAGCTTGTACTTCGGAGAAATAAATTCAAAACAGTAGAAATCCCAGGATTGATCCCTGTGGAACACCACTGGTAACAGGTCTGCTGTTGGAGGTGGATTCCCCTGTTTTGACTGTATGGGTTTTACCAGAGAGCCAGTTCGCAAACCCTATGTGGGTCCTTGTGGCTGTCTCGAAGAAGTCCACCAGGTTTAACAAGCATGCGCTTCCCATGACAAATACAAACTGGGTAGGATCTGGAGATACTATATATCGTTTTCATTATAATCTATATCTTTGTTGATAAGGTCCATAATGATTTTGTCCATGGCCTTTCAAATAAGGCTAGTCAGGCTAATGGGTCTGTAGTTCCCGGGGTCAGAAGAGGCACCACCTTTGTGCAGGGGGATAATGGGGGCTGTTTTCCATTCAGCTGAGATGAAGCCAGTGCTTAGACTGTGATTGAAAAGAGTAGCCAATGGTGATGCTAATTCTTGTTTGAGCCCATGTAGGATGTAGCCTGGGATATTATCAGGTCCCATTGATACTGTGTTTTTGGCCTTAAAGAGGGCACTTATGACCTGCTCTTTAGAGATACAAGGTAGGGGAAAGGTGATAGAAATGTCATAAAGGGTCTATATTAGATAATCAAACTTTCAAAATTTCGACTGTCATATGGTCAACACCATATGATCGAACTTTTAAAAGTTCGAACATCTAATAAAAAAAAAATAAACTACACAAATAACCTACCTGAACATTTTAGCACCCCCCACATCTTCCGCTCTTTAAATATACCAACTCCGAGATCGCACTACAGTGCAGAAAAGGGAAATCTTTCCATTCCGCATTGTACGGAGATCTCCGTTAAAACGCTCGAACTTTCAAAAGTTCCCCCTGCACCCCTGACATCCCCCGCTCTTTAAATATACCAATGCCGAGATTGCACTACAGTGCAGAAAAGGGAAATATTCCCATTCCGCACTGTACGGAGATCTCCGTTAAAATGTTCGAACTTTCAAAAATTCGATCATATGGTGTTGATCATATTACACTCGAACTTTTGAAAGTTCGATTATCTAATATAGATCCATCATGAAGTATGTGTGGCAGGGACAGGGGAGTGAAGTTTTCATAGAACCTTTTGGCTAGCAGATTAGCCATGTCCAGTGGCTCAGTGTATGTGTTACCATTAACTACCAGTTTGGCGCAAATGTGAGCCTTACCTTTTAAGTTACGATGTAACTGAAAAAACGCCTTATGGTTGTACTTGCTTGAGAAAGCTAACTTGGATTCAGTTTGTCTTGGAGGACTTCACAAGAAGTCTTATTTGCTTACTTAAGTGGAGGAGGGAGTGTCTCCAGTTTACAGTGAGCTCATTCTTGCTCTTTTTTCTCCAAAGATCTTTATTAAATTTTCACATATGACAAAAGCACTCTTACATTTAAATAAATGAAAAACATACAAAATGATACCAATTTAGTTGGTTTACATCACAGACACCATTGAAACAACTGTAGTGGCAAATACTATACATCACTTATAAACATCCAGTCAATGCCAGTTAAGGATTAGATGACTCATTCAAATCCTGCTTCTTCAACCTCATTCCTGTTATGCATACATCGTTCCCACAATTCCTATTTTTTTCCTATGTAGTTTGCTCCTTCCCTTTTCTAAAGATCCCAATTCCAGTTGTTTTATCTCTGTTACTATATTCACTACTTCTAGTAAACTTGGTCTAGACTTTGATTTCCATTTTCTAGCAATTGCTTTTTTGGCAGCCACCATAATTAGACTCAGCAAGGCTTTACTATGAATAGGAAATTCTGATTCTGTAGCATAACAAAAAAATCATCTCCCCAGTCAGTCCAGTCTGCTCACCCAGCATCTCTGACACAGAGGTCTGCAGGGAATCTCTAAAGTCTGTCAGCTCATTACTCTCTCAAAATGTATGTTCCCAGCTACCTCTTCATTGCCTGTCACACCTCCAACATTTCCTATCCACCCGAGGAAAAATTATTTTGGAGTCTACTTGGGGTATAAAAATACCTTTGTAAACACTTCCAGGCAAAGATCCTAAATCTTCTAGACTTTGTTGCATATTTGGGAGATGTACATATATCCCTATTGTCTCTTTATGAATTGCTTATCCAAGCTCTCTTCCCAATCCTTTCCAAGCTCATCTGATTAATTCTTATACTTATCATGCAGTATTTTATATACTTTAATAATTATTCCTTTGTTAATGGCAGCTTCTGATCTAAATTCTGTTAAAAGCTCTACCAATGCTGGTATTTCATTTAGGAGCCCCCTATTTCTTTCTCTTTGCCTGTACTCGGATATCAGTCCTTGACAGGGAAGGCAATCTCTAACCTGCAGACCAAACAAATTCTTGGTCTCTTCCCATTCTATTATCTTTCCCTTTCTAGTTATTTGTTCCTGATACCTGGATTCCTTTGACAGTTTTCTCCAATAAATTCCAGCCCCTCTTGCTTGTTATCTGTATTCCGGACCACAGTCGCCCCTATTGGCAAAATCTCTTTTCTCCATTCTCGTGCTGGTCTGGTTCTTAGAATATTCCCTGCTATTTTATTAATATAATACGCTGTATGATTTTGGTTGTTCTCCTTAAGAGTCTGCATCCAAAATCCCAATCTCTCCTTATTTTATGAGCTTCCTCCCAGTGTCAGCATTGTTCCTTTCCACTATGAATTACAGTTTTCTGATTGTGTTATGTATAAGAGCCTCAACTGTGTTGCTCTAAAATACCCCCTCAAATTAGGTAATCCTTGTCCACCTTGTTCTATTGATAGAATCAACTTATCCCACTTGACCCTTGCCGTCTTCCCTTCCCAGATAAAATCCTTCAACTCTTTTTTTTTAATTGCTATCCACAACCTCTCCAGTTGATAAACGTATGCCTGACCTGTGTACAAGACTAAAGGGACTAAAAACATTTTAATGGATTGTATCTTAGTATCCATATAACAAAACTTCCAGTTTCGCAATTTTTGTATTATCTTCTGTTTAGTCTCTTCCCACATATTCTTAGCTGCAACCAGACTCACTTCTAATCCATACTCCTAAATGCTGCATTTTATCATGTCCCCATAAATATGGATATCATTGGACCAATTTGTGTATGGGTACATAATTTACCACTATTATCTTTGTTTTAGCTCCACTAATTTTGTATCCTGAGAAGATGTGAAACTGTCTTAAAATGTTCCACAACATTGTGATGTCCCTTTCTGGTTTTGTCATGCATAAAATAATATCACCTGCAAATACAGCCAGCTTTTCCGGACTACCATACCAATTATATACTTGAATTTCTGAGTCCCTTATTTTATTTGCAGATGGTTCTAAATATAATGCAAACAACAAAGGGGAAAGTGGACCACCCTGTCTGGTTCCTCTACTCAAGCAGAAATTATTGTAGGGGACCCCACCCACTTTAATTTGTGCTTCCGATCCCACATATATTCTTCAAAATCAACCTTATAATTGTATCAGTGAAAGCAAATGCTTCCATTGCCCTGCTCATTAAATCCCAGTCTACTCTGTCAAATGCTTTCTCTGGATCTAGATCCACCAATAAAAGTGGCACTTTTTTACATTCTGCTTTCCTCTGGATCATCAATGTTCTGTTAATACTGTCAAATGTTTGTCTCCCCTCCATAAAACCACACTGATCCATATCTATTGATTTTGGTATCACTTTTGCCATTCTTTTAGCCACTATAGACATGAACACTTTATAATCGTGGTTTAGTATTGAAATGGGCCTGTATGAAGCTAGATCCGATGGATCTTGTAGGTTCATAGTTGTCTACTAGGCTAATGACCACAAGGGACTTATTAAGCCTAGAAATGCATCCAAAATCTCTGACAAGTTCTGAGTTTACTCTCTTTAGGTATTACCATTACCACCGCCTTCTTCCAGGATGCTGGTACTTCTCCTCCTCTTAAAATACTGTTCAAGAAATCTTCCATATCCTTATCAGTTTTTTCCCTCCTAACTTCCAAACTTCCACAGGAATACCATCTTTTCCTAGGGACTTTCCTGTATATTGGATATACATAGCCATTTTATTTCTCATCCCTTCCTATCCTGTTAGTAATTGAGCCTCATCTACCTCTAACTTTAGCATATTTAATTCTTCCATAAACATTTCCATTTGTACCTTTTCTCGATTTTCATATTTCTCTGCTTTATACAAATTTTCATAATTTCCAAAATATTTCTAATACTTCTACACTCAGGGTTTCTTGTTATAGGCTCCCTAAGCTTGGCGACTGCCCTTTCCACATTCAGTTGCCTGAGTCGTTGTGCTAAAAGTTTCTAGAATTAACAAAAACAGTTGCTTAACAACAATCTTTCTAAACTCGTGCATATTGAGGTAATCCCTTACTTTCTGCTTAGCATTCTGCAGTTGCTCATTTTCTTGTTCTGAGAGATTCCCCCCTATTTTGCAATACTTTAACATTTGCCAATAGCTGCTGTTTAACCACATTTCCCTTTCTTTTAATTCCAACCTAGTTTTAAACTCCATTTTAATTTTATACCACTCCTTAGCTACGTTTTCAGAAAATAATTCTATTTTCTCTAGTAGCTCCTGAATTAATTCCACAACCAGTTCCTTAAATACCTCTCTTTTCAACCGTTGGTGGGAAAGCGCCAGTGTCATTTTTATTTCTTTACCTTGCATTTTTATTTTAGTTATTATTGGTTGCATTTCAAGAAAATCTATCTAGCCTAGCCCAGTTTTTGTATCTCTGTGAGTAATATGTAAATTCACTGCAAACTCTTAGTACTGAATTCACATCTTCCATGCCAAACATTTTCATAAATTTCTTCAAAAATCTACCATCCTTTGTTATATTTTCCCTTCTAGGTCCTCAAACACATCTTCACTGTTTCACACCAAATTCCGATCTCCATCTATAAGTAAAATTCCTTGCTGAAAGCCGATTATTTCTCCCAGAATTTTCTTAAGCTCCATTATAGCAGTTTTAAGGGGGATGTAAATACATGCCAGTGTAATCATAGGTTCATAGGTTAGTACTAGGCTAACTGCCCATGCGAGCCATTGTAAGCCTAGCCAATTACCCCTTGTGAGACTCAAACCCTGCACCTTGTGTTTGTAAGGCAAACACCTTAACTATTAGGCCACCATTCCAACTATTGCATTATAGGTTCATAGGTTAATACTAGGCTAATCTCCTTTGTGGGCCATTTAAGCCTAGCCATTTACCCCATCTGAGAATCAAACCCTGGATCTTGTGCTTGTAAGGTAAACATCTTAACCATTATGTCAACCCCCCCACCTCCTCCTCTCTAGCCAGTAGCCCCTAAGTACTACATATCTTCCATTATCTTTTTTTCCCTCTTCTATCACTATTGGAGCTCCTCTTACAATTAATATAAGTACTCCTCTTTTCCTTTGCCCCAGATATTCCACTGAATAACCATCCTGAAAATCTTTATCAAAATTCACATGTTCAGTTCTGTGTCTCCTGTAGCATAAATATTTGCACCCTACATTTTCTAGTATAGTTCACTACCCTTTTTTATATCTGTAAGATCACTCGGATATAAAGACATTACAGAAAGCATTGTTTTCTTATATAGTTATTATTACCACCTTTTATGTATAACTGCTCTTTTGCCAACTGTCTGTTCCAACTTTTAGGTTACATGTATATACTGTTTGGCAGGTTGGTCTTTTATACAGTTGTTTCATGTCATAACCATTTGCACCTTTGTCACATCTTACATAACTTTTTGTTTTTTGAAGGCCCTCAAACAGAACAACCAACCCCCCCCCCCCCAAAAAAAAATTCCTAAAACCTATGAACTTAATACACAAAACTATGTACATCTTCAAATATTGAAGTTTTTGCTTCCTAATAACAACATAAGTTCTAAGTTGATAGCTACACAGACAGGCTAAAGTTAACCAAAAAGAAAGGTTAGTTATGCTAAGATGCATGGTACAGCCTGTGCTATTAGTAAGTGCTACTTGATATTTCTTTATAACTCTCTCAGTTGAGAAATCACTTGAATGCTTTTAGTAAATACTTTCTCCAAGACATTTCTCTTTATTAAATTATCTTCTAGTGACATACAAACTAGACACAAAACTGCTAAGGGTATCTTGTTTATCAGAAAAAAAGCCTTACAATATTTAATATTCTTTTTCATTTACATACTTTGTAATAAACTTGTTACTAGATAATGCCTAGGGTTTTTACCCAGTCATTTCCCTAAGCAAGAATGGAAAAAAAACACACTATTTTTCGCTAGAATGAAAAAAGCATGTTAATTTGAACTCTGTCATGCCCCCTTAACCAGGCTCCCTTTTTCCTTTTTTTTCCCTCTCATTATATTACCCATGTTTCTCAAAACTGCACAAGAAGAAAAAGTGAAGAGGGGAGAAAAATAAAAACAATACCTGTTTACAATCCCCATTACACCCAAAAATAGCATGCAAAGAAAACCATGCTACACAAATAAATACAGTACTAGTAAGAAAAGAAAGTGTTTTCTTTACTTAACAGTTAGCATTCTCCCCTCTCTTCCCCTTCCCAAAGCATTTTTTAGAACATTAATGACATGAAATAGGGTATATACTTTACACAGTCCCCCACTCAGCAAATTTTGAAGTCCAATATTTCCAGATTTTCTTGTGCTGTCATATTTCACAAATATAATTATTGCATTGTAATTATACATTAAGTTGCCAATTGTATTATTATTCTTCTCCATCACCCAAATCCTGTCTCTGCTTCATTTCCAACATACTCTCAATTCTTCTAGTCAACTCTCATGCTCCCATCCTTCTCTCCAACATTTTCCATGGAAATACTGGAAAAGGTTTCACAGGTGCAGTCTCTATGTGATCTTTATTACCAGAGGAACAAGAAGACAAATCTCCTTCTGTTTCACAGCTCAGTTTTGTTGAACAAACTTATTTCCTCCTTAGCATGTACTTCATCAAAAAAGGAATTTGTCTCTCCAGGGAAGAATACCTTGAAGACAACCGAGTAAGGCAGTTTGAATTTCACACCTGCATCTCGACATTCCCTGAATAGTGGAATGAATTTACTCCTCTTCTGCCTGGTGTACAATGAGTAATCATTCTCCACAAACACTCTTGCTGTCTCCTACTTTTAGTATTTTGTCCTTCTGCCACAGTTTTGACAATCACCTCTTTCTGCTGGTAGGATTGCATCCTTACTATTAAAGGTCTAGACTGCTTTTTTATATCTAGATTTGGAGCATACATACGGTGTGCCCATTCATCTAATAAGTCCTGCTGTGGAATACCAGTCCAGTTGCTTATTTGTACTTTTATAAATTTAATGCAGTCTGTTCCTTCCAGCTTCTCTGGTACAGCTAAAAATCAAGTTTTCCCTACATGCTCTGTTCTCTAATTCTACTGTTTTTTTGAAGCATCTCTTCTTGAGCAGTCTCACATTCAGCCAGCCTTTTCTTCATTTCGACCTCTGATTTTTGCAGCTTTATCATCTCATCTGAATATCTGTTTAAAGTTTCTTCCATTTGTTCCAGCCTTTTATTCTTTGTGTTGATATACTCTATCAATATATTGTTTAGTTTTACCAGGTTTGTATTCAGTTGTCTTATATCTTCCTGTAGGTTACTGGAAGTCATGTCTGAAGGTTGCATTACTTTTTGCTGAACAGCTGCGGAGCTCTCCCTAGTCAGTGTTTCTTCCTCACTTTTTGCAGCTGATTTTTTCCAGATCTTCTGTATTTCTTTATTCCTGGCATCCAGGGCCGGTACTTACTAACCAATTACTGAAATACATCCATAAACATAAGTCTACTGGCCTTCTCTGTTGAATTTCTGTTTTCACGCTGAGAGAGCTAGAAAAAAGCTGTTACTTTGTCAGTGTGCAGCCATCTTGGAACTCCAACCACCTCCTTACTCTTAGACTGCAGTTTCTTCCTTCTATTGTAAAGCCTGTTAATGGTGGTTGTCCACCAGGCAGGTTTGTTTTTCCTTGAAGAGCTTGTTTTGGTCCTAACAGGTACTGCCAAGTCAATGCAGCTATACACTTGCTTGTATAGGGCACTGGTGTAGAGCTCGGCATTGTTACCAGTTCCGTATGATGGGAAAAGTTGTTGTGTCTTTCGGCTTTTCCCAGTTAGGGGTCGCCACAGCGGAACTGCGGTCCGCTAATGATTGGCAGTACATTTTTTTTTACATGCCGGCTCTGACGCACAACCTTCAATGAAGGTACACCCATTCACGCATGTCTCCACGCAGAAGATGCTCTAACTGAGAATCGAACCGGACAGCGTCTGACTGTGAGGCGACAACGCTACTGCAGCACCACCACCGCGGATATGACGGGAAAAGTGCAATGAAGCTATTTATACCATCCCATAAGAGGTTATAATCTGCTTTGGAGAAGTTTTTTTTTAGTCTAGTTGCTGCTAGGGGCAGGTCAGGTGTGATAGTTACCTCAAATAAGACCGATTTGTGGTCAAATCTCACCAGGGAAGAGCTCACAGTGGGGGAGCTACAGTGGTCTCCCATATTGGTAAGCACCAGGTCCAGGATGTTGGCACCCCTGGTGGGAGTGTCAACCAGGTGGTCCAGAGCACTGGAGTTGACAAAGTTGAGGACCCTTTGGGCAAGTGAGTTTCAGCATGAGTAATTCACACAGTCAATGCTAGGGTAGTTAACATGGCCCAGAACTATGTTGTTAGGATGTATCTTTATAGACTCAAGTTAATCCAAATAGGCAGAGGGTGTATCTTGATTCATGGAGGGGGTTCTGTAGCTGTCAATGACTTGAATAGGTGTCCTACTAACAGTTAATTACATCTGAAGTATTTCTAGGGCATCATACTGTTTAACCCAATCTGGAGGTGTATTTATCCTTGATGAATATCGACACACTGCCTCCATTAGTTTTCTTGCCTTCAGTTTGTGGTCTGAATGGTGTGGAAGGAGGTGTAATCTGGTATGGCTGGGGTGCTCTCCACAGCATAGAACCAGGTCTCCATGACTGCACAAATGTCTGTCTGAATCATATGGGTGAAGAATAATTCCAGTGAGTGCAGTTTCATGTTAAGATTCCTAGCATATAGCAACACGACCTTGACCAGGTCTTCATGACTGCACAAATGTTTGTCTGAATCACATGGGTGAAGAATGCTTCCAGTGAGTGCAGTTTCATGTTAAAATTCCTAGCATACAGCAACATAACCTTGAGGTTGTTTTTGGTTGGTATTTTTACATCGGGAGTTTTGTCCTTGTGATACTGCCTAAAAAGGGGGCTATGAGGGTGGCAAGAGCCTTAGCCAGTAGCCAAAATCTCAGGGGTGACAGATCAAGACTACCTCTGGAAAACCATCGAAGTTTGTCAATCATGTCGTCCCAGGCTGACAGGTACTGGATCCCCTAAGAATGACACCAAAAACTAAGCCAATTATTGAAGTCAATCATTTTCTGTTTGTACTGAGGCATCATTCTAGGTGAAGGTAAAATGCTGCTTAAGGCTAAGGCCATACCTGCCCGAGACACATAGTCTGAGAGCTCAGTCATGTCTCTCTTCGGGTCCCCTTCAGTTTGCCAACATTCCAGAATGCTGACAACCATATGGCCGACAACATATGAACAACATTCAGAATGTCGACAATGCAGAACCGGCATTTCACTATAATGCAGAATGGAAAGATTTCCATTCATGCACTGTAGTGAGATCTCGGAGTTGGTATATTAAAGTTATGGGGGGTGCGGGGGGCAGAGCACCCCATGGGGGATACAGGGGGGCATAGCCCCCCTGCTAGCAGTTGAAAGGAAATGTTATTTTCTTTTTCTATGGACTTCTCACAATGTAGGCATTCTGAATGTCGATCATATGGTGTCGGCATTCTGGAATGTCGGTGTTGTATACGGGATCCCTCTCTTCATATAGTCCAGACAGGTACATCTCAAGTCATTCACACCAACATGGACTATGACAGAGTCCTAACTGTTGTTGACAGACTTGAGTGCATGTGTGATATGGCGGACCCTGGCACCTGACAGACAGCTGACTGTGACCTTCTCCTTATTCAGCCTGGTCGAGGGACATCTGTGCGTCTCACGATGGAGTCTCCTATGACTAGTATGTTAGTTTAATGTTTAGCCTTATGGGCTTGACAGGTAAGACACTGATGCCTGAGTTATTGTGTACTGTGTTCTGCAGAGGAAGTATTATGTGTAGCGTGGTTGTGTCTGTGTTTGGGAGGTCTCTGGTGTTTCGGTAAGTTTGTGGCGAGGACCTCTGCATATGTAGGTATGTGTGATGTGGGTTTGGATGGAGTAGGTGGTGAGGTGTGCATGCTGACAACCCTGTCAGTGTCATACGTATTGACTGGTGTGAGAGAGTATTGATTCAAGGTTTTTAATATAGTTGCATCTCTCAAATGTTGAGTTTGTGTGAACTAGAAGTAGAGGGTTGTCTATGTATATGAGGTAGTTGCTACACTGCCTCAGGATGCCCATATCAACCAAGCTAGCTGGAGAAACTGTGGGAAAATTGCCCGTTCATAGTGCTAGGTAAATTTATATGGTCAGAAACAGGAATATGGTAGGAAAGAGGTCACAGCTAGTGGGAGAGTTGTGTTAATACCTCAGAAGCTACACAATGTTAAACTAGTAGGTAGAGTGGGGCCGCAGAAAAACTCTTGAGGCTGTTATTACAATGGGGTGCTTACACAGCTTCAATAGTACTGTCTTTTTGCCTGGAAATGTACTAAAGATGAGCAGCTATACTGTTGGGATTTAGCTGTATCTAAGGGAAAACTTGCCAAAATTAAATGTCTGACTATGATGCACAATTGCATGGCACTCTGCTGTGCTGTGCGATGAGCAAATAAGCAGAAACCCACTCAAGGGTGTGGGGTTAAATACCAGTTAAAACCTACAACAAGTTTAAAAAAAGCTCAAAAGAACCAATAAGGTGCTTACTCCAAGCCCCAGACCAGCCAACCTTTACCAGTCAGGGACCAATCAGCACAATCCTCTTACTAGAGTGCAGAAGGGCCCTTTCTTATCCAAGATGGCCTAGAAAATGTGCTCAAAACAAACAGCCACTACAAACAACCAGGAACAAAAACAGCAACCCTGAGACTGGACTATGCTACAGCTACTAGCTACACTATTTTAGGCAGAAAACATTGCACTATTGTTTTACCACAGCAGAAAACAGCAGTGAGACACTAAATAAAAGTTTTAAACAAAAAAAAAAGAGCAAGGAGATGCTAGAGAATGCTTTTAACTGCAAACAAATCAACTGTATGACACATTCCTTGACAGAAAAATCAGAACAAACAGGTGATTAACAATGGAGAAAATTTCCAGTTAACTTTCAAACAGTGAAAATGACTAAAAAGCTTTACAAACAGTGAAAATAGTAACTAAAATGATTTAACAGGCCCAGTAAGGCATATACATGCACAACCACACACACACACACTATATATATATATATATATATATATATATATATATATTTTTTTTTTTGCGCGTTTGAAGCTCCCCCACACACATCAGGGGTGCACAGGGGCTTGCTCTCCTGCAAAAAAAGAAGTTCAAATGAGAAGAGCAAGGTTCGATATTCACTCTTCTGCAATTTCATTTTTTTCCCCATCATGTCAGTGCTTGGCGTTATGAATGCCAACATTTCAAGAGTGAGACCCCTGGTTCATTAAGGAAATCAACACCTACTCCAAATTCAGAATGCAACTAAAAAGCAATTCTTCATCTCAGCCAAAAGCTCCTGCTTCAACAAAGGATATAAAATCCCCATTCTAAGTCTCATTCTCTTCTCTCAAGATTCACTGAAGACTGACCCACTTCAGAAACTAATGGATATACTGTATACTACACTCTTCTTCCTTGTGCATTTCACCGTGCTTGTTTACTAGACTGTATATATACACATTTTTTTCTCTGCAACTGGTCTGAGCTACTTTCTTATTGCTTATATTTCTGTATTTTTTGATTGTGAAATGTTTAATATTTCACCCCGTCTAAGCCTAGACTGGTCAATACCGATCAGTGTGCTACCCCGGTAAACAAATAAATAAAACTTTTGGACATATCCTACATAGAGAATCCAGATATTCCAGTTTACTGAAGTATGGTTAAAGCCTGCAAAAATAATTATTTCCTGTTTATAGGACATCTATAAAGTACATTTAGGAGTCTCACATGATTTTAAAGGGACATAAAAAACTTGTCCTGTTATAGGCTATGAACTTGATTTTGCTAGTCCATCTCCTGTACATTTTCTGGTAAAATGCTCAACTGTTTAAAACACCATTAATTTAACCTCTAACCAGGAGCTAAAAAACGTAATACTAAAGTCTGAGAATAAAGATGTTTAAGCTTTACAATGTTTTAAAGAACAAAACAACTCCAGCATTAACCATTAATACTTGCATACATCTCTCAGCAAAAGGTCATTGTGGGGAATACCTGACTGAAAGAAGAATGGGGCCCTTCATCCATTTTAAATATTTTTTAGTCTCTGTTCATATCCACACTCACCGTGTCCCCATTCATTATCAGCGCATTCATTCCCCAACACTTGGTTTCCCTGGATGGAGTGAAATCAGCCCTTGCAAGTCTCAAACCCAGAACCCTGCACATCACAGCCACAGCAAGTTACCACTAAGCCATCTGACCTGACCTGAAGAAAGAGACAGGCATCACTGGTATAACCAAGTTGGGGAGAAAACAGAAGTTCTTATGAATATGCCTAACATCCCTTCAGTTAGCTTGAAAGTTGGGTGCAAATACCTGCTATGCTGGATTATTACAGGTACATGCCTCCATACATACCAATCCCCTAGTACACACTGCATTATTTAGCAGGTTTGGACCATCTCCCAAGCCCCTATTGGAACAGATGCACTTTGAGGTCTTCCCCAAATTGTGCTCCTGTGGCAAGACTGCACAAACACTACCGCCGCCAAGATGGGACCCCATTCCTGATCGTGGTAATGAGGTACCAGAAGTACAAGGAATCACCAAAAACAACCTTGAATGCTTTTTCTGAAATCAGTTTGTCTGTGTGTTTTGCAAAGTTTTCACTCTTCCTCCTCCTTTTTTTTTTTTTATAGCAACTCTAAAAAAAGTATTCTTTATTTAAAAAATCTTTATATTTTTAAAATGAAAGGTGCATGGGGATCCCTAAGAGTACAAAACTGAAATTGCTGGCTACACTCTTGTCTTACGCTGCCAACTGGTTTTGCTTATAACTTTGACAGTTACATAATGTACACCTCTTCTTTAGATAGTTGACTTGTATCTTTTTCATCAGGCTACCTGCCATTCATATCTGCAACATGTACCACATATCTCTCAAATAGTGTATAAAAACATTAGTTTATGTTGTGCCTCTGTCCCTCCTCTAGCCACAAAAATTCTAGATGATATTAGGCTATCTGCCCTATCTCATTTAATGAGGTAGAGATGATCCACAGTTTAGCATCTGCCTCACATCCACCTCACAAGATTTCTCTTTTATTGAGCCCCACAGGTGCTCTTCCACAACAGAGAAGATTCCATCTACCCAGCCAGCCAGGTGCTCTGCCTCACAATATCTCATGACATGCTACAGATTTGGATTTGCTGAGTTTTTTGGATGAGGGATTCTCTCATTTTTGCATGATTGGGTATGTTGCTCAAGTTCCATGCATTTATTTGGATGGTTTGACATATGCTTGACTGTAGAGCTGGAGTTTCTTCAACACTGGCAGCATATGACAGATTTGGAGTCCCCCTTATCCTCTGGAGGAGTATTTGGGGTGAGTCTCCCAAAAGTCAGATGTCGGGTGAGATACATGATTTTTGAATCCTGGCCTTTTGACAGAGGGTATGGATTAGTATGAGGGAACAATGACCTCACTAGATCTGGATGTGAAATACTTCATGATCAGGATCTCAATGTCTGATAAGGGATGATGACAGTTAGCAATGACCGTCAAAGGAAAGGGTACTGGTGAACAGGGTGGGTGGGTCCCTGATAACCTCTTCTGTACTGGGGTGGATCATGTGCTCAAAAGAAAGGAAGTGTCTAGCAACCTTTGGGTCTCCCTTGTTTTTTTCTTCTGGGGTTTTTGGTCCCTTTGTACCTTATGACCTTCAGGTTACCTCATTTTTTTTTTGCCTGTTTCTGGTCATTTTCATGGCTTCCTTGGGCTTCTTCTGTGGCTTCTTCTTTCTGCTGAACCTCGTTTCTCTTCTACTTCCCACATGTCCCCATGTTGTCCTATACTGTCCGCCATGATGCCCTAACAAGGCCAGTCTGCAAACTTTGTCAGCCAAAGTCCTCCACTGTTGGGACACCACTCTGAGAAGTACTGGGGCACATCTAACCCTGTGGGTTCAGCCCCTCTTGTGACACTACTTGAGTCTGACATAGCCAGAGCCTCTAGCCCTGTGGTGTCCCAGTTTTTTTTACCAACCTTAGCCAGTGTCCTGTTAATAGTTCTATGGAGAGTCTTGTCCTGTTGACTGCAAGCCCTTGTGTCAAGGCCTGGTCAGCCTTTGTGTCAAAGGCAAGATCACAAATAAAAATCAGCCAAAGACAAATGGACTCCAAGGTCTGCCAATGTCTGCAAGTCAAAATTTCATTGTTCTTAATCGGTTCCGTCTCCCATTCCTGGCTTTCTTTGACTATTTTGTTATAGCTTTATAATCCTCCTTATGTCATCCATTAAGGCACCGCCTTTGTGGATGGGACCCCAGGTTCCAGACGGGACTTGTGCTGCAGCATCCTGTGGTAAGGCTGCGTATGGGGTCCCAGAGCGCCCCCGCCAGGGTGGCCCGCAGGCTTGGATTAACACGCTGCAGCAGCCAGCGCCCTCCCATCGGTTTAATTCCCTATGCAGCACACAGCCGGGCTTTCTTTCAGCATTTTGCCTGTGTTGTTTTAGCCTTAGACAGGAGAGCTCTCACCTGTTCTGTTGATTTGTGGGGGAGGCTGGGAGAGGCTGGGCAGTATCTCTCTTGGGGGAGATGGGGGGGGAGGGGCACTGGGTGTCTTTTTTCTGTCTGGTGTTGCATTTGTATGTCTGTTGATTGATAAGTTTTGGCCTGTTTTCTAATGTTGATTTTGTATTCATTGTTCCCAGGGTTCCAGACATAGCTGAAAAATTTTTTATGATTGTCCTTTTGAATCTGAATATTTTTTTTTGTCTTTAATCCTAGGCTTACTTTTATGAGGGTGGCTTTATTTGATTTAATAATGATCAGCATTGACTTAATAATGGTTTATGGATTTTGTTCTATCTTGTAATAGCTTTATTGTAAAGTTGTTTGTTGTGGAAAGAGTCTTGGTTTTGATGGGTTTGCCCTTGTCCATGCAGTCCTGAGTTTTTTTTAGGATTGTGATTGGGTTTGATCCATTGTGTTCATAGTAGCTTTTTGTGGCTCTTCCGCTGGCTTCTACTGGCTTGGTGGAGTTGAGTGGGGGGAGGGGGAGGATGGGGATAGTGTGAGCCACACCAGTGGTGGATGATCAGAGGGACAATGAGGGATTGAGATTATTTGCACCATGTTTGATCACCAATGATGATATACTTTTGTCCCCATGTTTTTGATAATATTGGTGTGAATGTTTAGTTCCATTTTGTGGGAATGGGAACTAGCTGTAGCTGTTCCATAGTCCATGAAGGGATGAACCGGGGAACTGCTAGCTAGTGGGTATTAAAAGTCAGGCCCTATATTGGTGTTGTTGTATATATGAATATGGTGTCAGGTGAGCCATTATGGCTGTGTTTATACATTTATAAGGTTCGAGTGCCTGAGTCTGGTGTGAGGGGGTTCCTGAGTTTGTAGTTGCAATTTGTATGCTAGTTTTGCCTATGGTTAGTTGCACGTGCATGTTGATGGTGAACGTGAGGTATCCTTAGTTTATATTGTATGAATATGGATACGAATATTTATACATATGAATTTTTGGGATTTTTGGGGGAACGGTGAGGTGGCGGTAAAACTCAATAGTATGAGGTAAAGGGTAAAACCGGGTGGTGCAGGTGCCTTACAACTTCAGTCAGTTACAGCACAGACATCGATGTTCTCCGCTGAGGAGAAGGGTGCATTGCAGGATTTGAGCTTCATTTCTGGAGCAGCATTAGCATTTTTTGTTTCTTTTTCTTTTTTTTTTTTTTAGAATTGCCGGTTTTTAAACTTTGGCCCAAAAAGGCACTATGGGGGGTGGCGGGGAGCCTTAGCCATAGCCAATATCCGAGGGGGGGTGACAGGTGCAATGGCTTCCCAAGCAGCAGCATGGCTTGTCAAGCATGTCATCCAGGCAGACAGACACCCTCCTGACACTTGAAGACATTAAGCCAATTTGCCAATTGTTGTCATCTTGTTTGTCTTATATGGTGTCTTGAAGGAAGGATGAAGCTCAGGGTCAGGTCAGGGGTCAGGGGGCCTGGGCCTGGGGATCAGAATCAGAGAGCTCCTCTATGTCTCTTCATGTAGTCCAGGGAGGTAAAGGTCAGGTCGTTCACACCAGCCAATGACTGTCATATTTGTATTTGTACTTGCCGTGGACCAGAGTGTTGTTGTGTTATGTGGCGATTAGCGCCCGTTAGGCAGCTTACTGTGACCCTCTCCTTGTTCAGCCTGGTGAGTGGGACGTCAGTGTGTCTGACTATATTACATAATCTTCAGCAAGTCACTTATTCTGGCTCTCAAAAATCCTCTATACTAAAACAGAGAAAAATATATTCTTGCACTATAAATGCATATTCATTTACGGTTTCTGTATATACTACACAGATTGTTATTACACTTGATTTCGCGGTTTGTAAATCGTGAACACACTTCTGGGGAAAAAAAACAAACATTCTCCACACCTGTCACAAATTAGCATAGCTCTCAACCTTCGAGTTCCAAAATGAGGACAATTACCTACCATAATGGGGAACAAACGGGCAAAATGTGGAAGGCTCACTAACAGCTTAATTTAGAAAGTTCATAGGATGGTTGAAATGTGATATTGCTAATTATGTACTATTTCTTTTAATGAATTAGTATGATTAAGTTCTATATACTATGGATATCATTTAAAAAATGTTAACGCTGAATGTGTGACAGATCCTTTCAATGTTGAACTTTGAGGAATATGAATGTTTTAAGATACCAAATGAAGAACGATCCTCTTAACGAGGTACACTTCAGAGGTATATGATGTATAAACAAAAACTTGGTAACAACATACAGAACACCCATCACTCCTCCTTGATTAGTCACTGATTGCAATTTGTCCTTCTATGCTGCTTAACATTTAACTATACTAAATAATTACCTGCAGTCCATTTCGTTTATTCCACACAAATACAGAACCTGGATAACCACTAAGAGCCAATAATAATTCATGGATCATCCCGACAAACTACAAGGAATGCATACGAAGAGCGCCCGATTTGCCGCTTGAATACGTCATCACTGCGTTCGCCACATTACTTATGGGACGCGTAGTTCTCTTTTAAACAAAATAGCACAACGTTGTAAGAAGTGATTCAAGTGTTTTAAAGTGTAAAGCGTGGTTGTATGTATTTTTTGTTGCGAAAACAGATTTCTTTGGCGGTAGTTTTGATCCACTATATTCTCAATACCTAGTCATTGAAGCTTAAACTGCCAATAAAGCAAGGAACTGGAGTAAATTGAAATATCTTTCCTCTGAAAAATAGTCTGTAATATACACATACTAGTTGCCGTTGTTGTGCTGATGTTTGATATATTAAATTGAAATGAAATAGGATTGGGAGCTTAGTATGACACGTGTAGCTCCTGTTTTCCTGTTCCCCAGTTCTGTTACTGGCTACGCTGACTTCTGTGATAAGTTTACATACTTATTGTGAGGTTCTTCGAAAGGTTTCTGATTTCTTTGCAAAACAAGTTGATATGAATAGTTATCCGCTTTCCATCTCCAGATTATATTATTTCTAAGGAGGAACGAATTGGGAGGCTGACATCGGTTTGAATGTGTCACGTCCCACTTGCAAAATGTTCTGTTGATGAAATTAGTATTATTCAGTATTTATCGTCGAGACTATTTGTTAATGACTATATGATTAATCTTTACCATGTGGAATAGGGAGTTTTTAACAAAAAAATGAGGAATTGTGCCTTTAAAGGTGTGGGTCACATGCACCCTCTTCTAGGGTTACCACCTGTCCCACTTTGTGAGGGACAGTCCCTCTCTGGGCAGTTGTGTCCTGCACAAAAATTGAAAAAATGGCAAATGTCCTGAGATTTTAAAGCAAAATTATTTCCTATATTTTATGTAATAGTTGCATAAAACAGTTATTCTGTATCTGAAACACCTAAATGTTATAAGAAACAGAATAAGGAACTAAAATGCTAGAAGAATGATCTTTTATTTAGGCAAAAAAATGAAGTTCTGTCCTTTGTACTGGCCACGGGTATGTTTTGTTATAGTAGGTAGGTTCATCATATAGGTACTAGGCTACTGCCCCCACATTGCATTTTAAGCCCTAGCCATTATCCCCCTGAGAGACTCCCTGCACCCTGTGTTTTGTGTAGGCAAACCACCAAACCATTAGGCCACCCTCCCAACTTGTCCTGCAAAATCTGACGTTTGTACCATAGATGTCCCACTTTGGGCATTTGAAAAGGTGGAAACCCTACCCTCTTATTAGCCGCACTCAACCACCTGGTCCTCTACCTCCAGAGTTAGGACAAAGCGAAATTGACTAAGGAAAAATCTTAACTGCGGAATCCTTTCATTATGGTCCTATTAACTTAAAAAGTTAACAAAAAAACAGAATGTGATGTGTGCATCACTACCACTCGTAGGTCAACTAATTTCAAAAACCTCTGCCTCTAGCCCCGCCGCCTTCTGAGTGTTGATTGGCTAGTCCGAAGGAGAGAGCGCTAGTCAGAGTAATATTGAATCTGCTATTGTAAATCTTTGTTCATTAATTACTATTCGGACCTCGGTTAAGTCCTCGGAACTGATACAGCCGTTTCCAAGCTCGAGCCAGCCAAAAACTTTCAGCTAAGACCTACCCATAATGCCCCTCTCCTAGTTACACCAGATCTCGTTTGCCACCTTCCTAGTCAGACGTGCTAGCCATCTCTATCTCAAAGCTAAGTAGAAAATTGTTATTTTTAAGACAGTTTCTCTTCAAAATTGTTTATTTTTTTAGTCAATTTAGCCTTTTCTCACTGTCGCCTATAACCTAATTCTATTATCTACCCTTTACCTTGGTAATTTAATTTCTACCATTATTGGTACTGTCCCTCTGTCCTGCCTTTGACAGGCCCTTCCTTACCAATTGTGGTAATTTTTAAATACCATTGTTGGTATTCTCTTACCCTTTCTCTCCCTTATTTTGTTTTTTTCTATAGGATAGCCCTGTTGCCTTACTATGTCAGACAAAGCTAAGTTGGGGTTTAAACAGTGTGACAAGTGTGGGCGTAAGATCCCTAAATCAGATACACATGCTCGTTGTGTCTACTGTTTGGGCATGGATCATATTAAAGCTGACTGTGACATTTGTTCTAGTTTTAGTAATCGTATATTAGCAGAACGTAAAAATAAACTTATTTTAAAAGGTTTCATAGGTTCGTACTAGGCTATCTGCCCTAGGGCATTTATAAGCCTAGCCAGAGTGTGTGTGGCTTTCACCACCCCTTAGGATGGTTTAATCAAGACACCTTTTTTGGAGGCTCTGTCTGGGTCGGAGGTCTCACCCCCTCTAAAGACCAAAAACATAAGGAAAAACGTTATCACTCAGTTCCTGCATCTCCGTCAGTTATGGAACCGAGTCTGCTCAGTGCTTCACCGGCACCAGGCTCTGTATCTTCTCCCTCAGTGCTGTCCATGATATTCACCCCTATTTCAGTTCCAACCTCTGCACCACTGACTTCAGTGGTGTCCTTGGATCCGACATGGCTCCGATGACTGTACCTGCTTTGGCACCATCCCCAGCCGTGGTGCCGACAGTTTCTTTGGCTCCATTGGCTCCAAAACTCGAATATCTGCCAAGGACAAAATACTCTCCAACTTACGACCCTTTTTTGAGGCAGAGGTTTAGCCCCTTTCTAGAAAGTCCTGATTCTCCTTCAGCAGCCTCCTTTAGATCCACTAGGAGTTTTTCTGAATTAGCTCTAGTGCGGGTTGTGGACCAGCTTCTGGCAGCTAGGGGATTGCCCATTACAGCTAGACCTTCCGTCCCTCTTTGTTCGGAATCTTTTACTACATCTTCCCCTGTTTATCCTTCTCCGGCCTCTACCCAGATCCCAGTACCGATGTCCACTCTGGTGCATACTGTCTCAGCTCTGACAGCAGCCTTTCCCCTGTTGGTATCGACCACCCTTGCTGCATCAGCTCCGATGGAGCCGATGCTCTCTCGGAGCAGTGCTTGGACCATCCGTACCTTGGTACCTAGCCCGGCACCTATTTTCTCACTGGCGCCGTCTATGTCCATGGCTCCGATGGCTTCCAGTCCTCTTGGAGCTCCTCACCTGGAGGTGGGCTCCTCAGGGCAGGGTGTGACCCCAGTTTTGAGGTTGTCCTTCCCAGTTCTGGGCTCCCTTCCCTCCTCGGGTGGGCCTGCTGTCCTGGTGATAGAGAGGGTCCTTCACTCCGAAGGCACGCAGTTAGCACCAACACCATCAGTATTAGAATCCCCCCAGCATGCACCTCTCCCAACCCTCTATTTCGGGACCCCAGGCACGGGAGTCGCAAGAACCCCCTTTGAAGGGAACCCCTTTTCCAGAGTCCTCCTCAGAAGATCCCACTGGGGAGCCACCCTGGAAGAAACAGTGCAAGAGGAAGCACCTTGATTCCCCAGAGGAATCTTTCACCGAAGACACTGATTGTGATGAGGGGGAAGGGTCCCCACGGTCTCCCGCAGACAACATCTCATTCAGAGACATTCTCGAAATCCTCAAGCAGCAGGGAGACTGAAAGTTCTCTAACCCTTCTTATGAGGAATTGGTGTTCTTGCAGGCCTTCCATGCCCAGCCATCTACTTCCTGGGTGACCCCCACTGGCAGATAATCTTGTTAAACTCATTATGCAGCATGCCTGGATGGCCCCAGACAATGTAGAACCTGTCCCCAGTGGCCAGACAAAATTTTATCTACACCCGAAGACCAGCCTCACTGGTCCAAGCAGTTGACAGTTGATTCTATGGTCATGGCGGCGGCCATCAAGAGGGAACTGGCAGAAGATAGTTCCACTGTCCATCCTCCAAACAGGGAGTCCCAGACCATGGACATACTAGTGAAGCAGACCCATGCTTCAGCAACCTTCGCCATTCGGTCACTGAACTATCTGGCACACTTTACTCACCTCTAAAGAGACCTAATTTCTGAAATGTCTTCCTCTTTGGTGGGGGTACTGCCTGATGAGGTGTGTGAAACTGTAGCCTCGCAACTATCTACCTTTGAATCCATCTCAAACTCCTCAATGTGTTTGATATCTCACACCACCGAGGGGGCAGCTCGAGCTGCCGCATCAGGCATTTTCATGAGACGTAATGCTTGGATGCGGTTGTGTGACTTCGCAGACCCCTTTAAATCTTCCTTCGTCAATGCACCTGTTGACGAATCTGCACTTTTTGGACCCAAAGTATGAGACACACTTGCATGTAGTGAGAAAGACGGAGAGACCTTGTCTGCTGTGAGCATATGCTTTTCCAACCCCCAGAAGTCCTACTCCAGGAACCAGAAGGGAGGAAAAATGTGGTTCAAGAAATCCCAAGGATCTTTTCGTGACACTCTTGGTGAACAATCCTCCCGGGGCAGAGGGGGCAACTCCTATGTAAGACGCCCCCTTTGGGGTAGAGGGGGTCTGTGTAACCAGGACACTAGAGATTCTTTCTCCGGCAGACCATACACGTGCTCCTGAGCAGCGGCCCAATTGCTTTCCTCTGGAAGCAGTCGGGGGTCGTTTTTCTCTACACCTACCAGCCTGGCATCTTACTACTACCAATGTTTGGGTGCAGAGAACAATATCCAGAGGCTACCAAATAACATTCGATTTAATTCCCAGACCCGTCAAATGAATCCCTGATGTGCCACCCAATCAGAGGGAATTAGCAGCCTTAGAAATAGAAAAGCTGCTAAGAAAAAGAGTCATCCAACCAGTCCCACCAGACCAGACAGGATCCGGGTTTTACTCTAGGTTCTTTTTAGTGCCAAAAAAAGACCGGGGAATGGAGACCAATCCTGGATCTCAGCCTATTGAACAAATTTATCAAACCTCAAAAATTCCGGATAGTCATGGTACAGTCCATTCTTCCCTTCCTAGGGAGGGACAACTGGATGTGCTCTATAGAACTCCAGGATGCGTACTACCACATAAAGATGGATCACCACTCCCGGAGGTTTCTCCGCTTCTGTCTGGGAGCCAATCACTACCAGTTTAGGGCACTGCCATTTGGTCTCTCGACAGCCACCCCCCGAGTGTTCACCAAATGTATGGCAGTTGTGGTAGCTCATCTTCGACTAGAAGAATTCCAGGTGTTTCCCTATCTAGGCGATTGGCTCCTTACCACTCCGACCAAAAATCTCCTAGTCCGCAGCCTCTCTTACACTCAAGGTCTCGCTCTCCGCTTGGGGATTACAATCAACAAGGACAAATCTCAAATGTCCCCAATGAAGACACTGGAATTTATTGGAGCGGTCTTCGACACAACATCCTGTCAAGCTTCTCTCCCCCCTCACATGCTTTTGAAAATAAAACACCAAATCCAAGACCCTCTTCCTCAGACCTATGTACCACCATGTCTTGTACTGCAACTCCTAGGCTCCATGGCAGCTGCTATTACATTAGTACCACTGGTGAGACTGCACATGAGAATCCTGCAGTGGGTCTTTTCTGCACAATGTTTGTTTCTAACTCGACCACATGATACGTCTTACAAACCGTTGCAAGGAAGAAATGCTATGGCAGATGAAGCAACAAATGAATCTTTGGTGTCGACCATTCTGTCTTCCCAAGCCCATGGCCATGGTGACCATGCACACTTCCCTGTTAGGGTGGGGAGGCATTTCCAGGGGAAAGATGGTCCAAGGCACCTGGTCCCCCATGGAGGCCAATTTGCACATAAATGTCCTGGAACTGAGGGCAGTTCTCTTAGCGCTGCAAGCGTTCCATGTATCCCTACCCTCTGGGACCATTGCAATTCAGTCAGACAACATGTCAGTCATCTGGTATATCAACAAGCAAGGCTGAACCAGGTATTACCCCCTGTGTCAGGAAGCCATGAGGATTTGGCACTGGGAGATAGCTTCCAACCGCTTTCTTATACCAACGAACATTCCCGGGAGTTCCAACCTTATTGCGGACAATCTGAGCAGGAACATCCTGATGCCTCACGAGTGGTCCCTCAACCCTGTAACAGCAGATCGGATCTTCCAACACTGGGGTAAGCCTTGCTGTGATCTGTTTGCTTCTCCCCTAAACTACAAATGCAGAAGCTACTTTGCCCTGATTCCCCCTCGGGGGAACCACCGAGGCATGCTCTAATGCACAATTGGCCCCCAGGTCTTCTGTATGCCATTCCCCCATCTCCCCTCATTCCAAAATTCTCCAGAAAGCTCAGAGGTCGAGAAGCAAAGTGATATTCATTGCCCCCTACTGGCCCCGTCGAGTCTGGTTCCCATTTCTATGGGCTCATCTGATTCACAGCCCATGGATGCTGGATAATCCCCAAGACCTGTTATCTCATCCTCAGGAACTGATTCATCTGAACCTCCACAGTCTCAAGCACACAGCTTGGTTCCTCCACTTCCAGTGATTGCCAGACTGCCTGACATCCCATCTCCTGTTTGTGAAATTCTTCTGGCTTCACACAAACCTTCCACCAGGAAAGTTTATTCTAGTAAATGGACTAGGTTCTCTATTTAGGCCAAAGATCAGAACTTAGACCCTTTCGCTATGCCTATTCAAAAGATCCTACAATACCTGACTATTCTTTTACATACAGGAGCCTCAGCATCGACGATCACTATATATTTAGCAGCTATCACCAATTTTCATAATGGACTTGGTAATTCTTCGATTATGTTACACCGCCTATGCAAGACTTCTTTGAAAGGAGTATTACATGTTAAACCTTTGGTCAAGCCTCCCTTAGAACCCTGGGACTTAACTTTGGTACTTCAATCTCTCACAGGTACTCCTTTTGAGCCCTTTGATTCATGTGATTTAAAATTTATGTCATGGAAAACCTTACTTCTAGTAGCACTTACCTCAGTGAGAAGAGTATCTGAGCTGCAGGCCTTGAGTGTCAAGAGACCTTACTTGATTTTCCACATGGATAGGGTGCCCCTTCATCCTGACCCTTCTTTCTTGCCCAAGATCATTTCTGGCTTTTCCATTAACCAATCTATTGACCTGCCGGTTTTCTTCCCTCAGCATTCTAATAGAGGGGAGTACCTTTTGCACACCCTTGATGTGCATCAGCAGCTTCGTTGTTATTTGGACAGGACTAAATCTTCAGGAAAACAGATCAATTATTTTTGGCCTTTGCAGGACCCAGATTGGGTAAACCTGTTTCCAAAGTGACTTTATCCTCCTGGCTTAGAAACATCATTACCTTTATCTACCAACAGAATAAGCTATCCTTACCTTCCAGAATAAAGGCTCATTCTACCAGATCTATGGCTACTTCTGTAGCATTTCATTCCAGCGCCTCTATGGATGATATCTGCGCAGCAGCCACTTGGGCATGACCTCATACCTTTATCTCTCATTACAAATTGGATTTGGCCTCCAGGGGACGAGTATCTTTTGGTTCTATGGTGCTCAGGAATATCCTTCCTTAGGGCCACCCAGGATTCAAGTAGCTGGGGACTTTGTCCTAATAGTAATTAATGAACAAAGATTTACAACATCAGATAAAGAAGTTATGTCTTACCCTAATGTTCCATCTGTGTTGCAGATCTTTGTTCATTCATTACTTCCCCCCCTCCTTCCCCCTGCCTGGAATCCTGGTGGACTTTAGGAACTCCTGGTTAGGGTATTTGCTCAGACAAAGCCTTCTACTATTTTTTCTATTTACTACTTCTATTATATAGGGGTGGGCAAACTCGATCTGGAGTATCTAGGAGAGGGGCATTATGGGTAGGTCTTAGCTGAGAGTTTTTGGCTGGTGCAAGCTTGGAAACGGCCATATCGGTTCTGAGGATGGAACCGAGGTCCTAATAGTAATGAATAAACAAAGATCTACAACACAGATGGAAAGTTATGGTAAGACATAACTTCTTTTTTTCATGCTTTTACAGCCTCTCCAGACGAAACATCTCTCAGACTTTACATCACCAGCAAGCGGCTAAGAATTTTGTTTCTGGCAGATAAGTCCCCATTTGGAACCCCTTCCAGTCAGAAATTGATACATTTTTAAGAAAAAAAAAAACTTTTGATCTTTTTATTAACAGCAGTATTCCTATTTAAGAATCCCATTTTTTATTCAAATATCAGAAGCTTCCTCCTAATATTAACTTAGTGTTTATTAAGCTATCTGTCTGAGGCTAATTTATGAAAAAATATGTACTGCCTGAGTAAACTTTGAATTTTTGGGACAAAAAAGTTTATGGTGGAAGGGCCTAGAATTTGTGTGTCAGTGTAAATACCAATGGTCACTTTGTGGCAACCTACCTACTATTTTGACTCTTTCTGTGTGTATGAATTATAGCTAAACTCACTAAACTAGGTATAAATCCCTATGTCACAAGATGGGTTGCCAACTGGCTCACTGACAGAACCCACATTGTAAAAGTTGCAGACTCCAAATCTGACCTCAAGACAGTGATAAGTGGAGTGCCACAAGGTTCTGTCCTGGGACCTCTCCTGTTTGGTATCTATTTCTCTAAAGTACAGGCTAACACAGAAGGCCTCGGGCTGACGAAGTTCGCAGATGACTGCAAACTAGGAGCCATAGTCAAGTCCCCAAATGATGTGGACATCCTACAGAAGGGTCTCACTGAGACAGATGCCTGGTGTCAGAGCCATGGCCTCAAGCTCAATGCCAAAAAGTGCAGTGTCATCCCCTTTGGTAAAAACTCTGTACCCATGAAATACCACATAGGCAGCAATCTACTTAACACCGAATGCATGATAAGAGACCTTGGAACCCAGGTGGACAGTAGTCTCTTCTTTGATAGTCACATCGCCACAGTAGTCAGGAAGTCGTCCTACGTGGCATACCTCATCATAAAAGGGTTCTCATCCAGGAAAAAAGAAGCCATTGTTCCCTCTACTCATCACTCATTAGACCCATTATAGAGTACAATGCCCCTTTCGGACTGTACCTCACAAGACATCTGCAGCAGCTGGAAAGGCCACAGAAGTACCTCACAAAGAGGATTACTGGCCTCAAACAAATGCCCTACACTGACCGCCTCAAAAAACTCCAGCTTTACTCCGTAGCATATTGCCTATTCAGAGGTGATCTCTGCCTAACATATAAAGCTAAGTCAAACCCAGAGCTGTTGGACATGCTACACCTAAAGAAATCCCAATCCCTCCAAGCTACATGCTCTAGGGACCTAACCCTTGTCACCACAATAAACAGAACATGCTGGAGGGATAGATTCCTGTCCCAGAGACTTCCTATACTCTGGAACAAGCTACCCATCTATGTCAAGCAAAGTTCTTCATTAGCACTCTTCAAGAAAAATCTTGATGAGTGGATGGGAAATAGGAAATACACCCAAGGATTGCTTCTGTGTCTCTGCTGGACAGTGGCACAGGAAAATAACTTTCTTGGGTGGCGTAAGCTATGGTACCTTGCTGGCTAGGCTTATGTAGGCCCTTGGGCCGATAGCCTAGTACCTACCTATGAGTTTGAGCAATAATGACAGGGGAATTCTGTTCTACTTTTAAGTTAAGGAATCAGGGAAAGTGTTGTGAGTGTGTGCTGCTTGTGAACACTCATTGACAACTTACCTTCTGACCAAGTAGTTCCATCTAGTCATAGGTTCATAGGGAGGTACTAGGCTATTGACCCAATGGCCTATATAAGCCTACCCAAGAAGATACCCTGGCTTTCGCCACCCAAGAAAATTATTTTCCTGTGCCACTGTCAAGCAGAGCCACAGAAGTGATGCCCGGGGTGAATTTCCTATTTCCCATCCAACCATCAAGATTTTTCTTGAAGAGTGCTAATGAGGAGCTTTGTTTGATATAGATAGGTAGTTTGTTCCAGAGTATGGCAAGTCTCTGGGACAGGAATCTATCCCTCCAGCATGTTCTGTTTATTGTGGTGACAAGGTTTAGGTCCCTAGAGCATGTAGCTCGGAGGGATTGGGATTTCCTTAAGTGGAACATGTCCAACAGCTCTGGGCTTGACATAGCTTTGTATGTTAGGCAGAAATTGCCTGTGAGTAGGCGATATGCAACGGAGTAAAGTTGGAGATTTTTGAGATGGTCTGCATAGGGCATCTGTTTGAGGCCGGTAATCCTCTTTGTGAGGTATTTCTGCAGTCTTTCCAGTTGTTGTAGATGTCTTGTGAGGTACATACCAAAAGGGGCATTGTATTCTATAATGGGTCTAATGAGTGACGAGTAGAGGGGAACAATGATCTCTTTTTTCCTGGATGAGAAACCATTTATGATGAGGTGTGCCATGTAGAAGGATTTCCTGACTACTGTGGCGATGTGATTATCAAAGGAGAGACTACTATCCACCTGTGTCCCAAGGTCTCTTATCACACTTTCGGTGTTGTCTACTACCACCTATGTGGTAGGTCATGGGTACAGAGATTTTACCAAAGGGGATGACAATGCATTTTTTGGCATTGAGCTTGAGGCCATGGCTTTGACACCAGGCATCTGTCTCAGTGAGGCCCTTTTGTAGGATGTCCACATCATTAGGAGTTTCGATTATTGCTCCTAGTTTGCAGTCATCTGCAAACTTCATTAGCCAGTGACCTTCTGTGTTAGCCTGTACTTCAGAGAAGTAGATACCAAACAGGAGAGGACCCAGGACTGAACCCTGTGGTACTCCACTTGTCACTGGTCTGAAGTCGGATTTGGAGTCTTATACTTTCACAGTGTGGGTTCTGTCAGTGAGCCAGTTGGCAACCCATCTTGTGACATAGGGATTTATACCTAGTTTAGTGAGTTTATCTATAATTCCAGAGTGGGGGATGGTGTCAAAAGCCTTGGCAAGATCTAGATAGGCTGTGTGAACCACCTTACCCTTGTCTACGGCTTTGGTGACTGGTTCAAAGAAGTCTATCAGGTTTAGGAGAAATGATCTGCCTTTTACAAACCTGAACTGGGTGGAGTCCAGAGTTTGGAGATTACCAATGTCTTTGTTTATAAGTTCCATGATGATTCATTTCAAGGCCTCACAGACCAGACTCGTCAGGCTAATGGGGCAGTATTTTCCAAGGTGCATGGTGGCTCCCCCTTTGTGGAGTGGGATAACCATCGCTGTGCGCCATTCAGTGGGCACAAAGCCTGAGGTGAGGCTAGGACTGAACATGGTACTTAGGTGGGGTGCCAGTTCACTCTGTAGTTCATGTAAAATGCAGCCTGGGATGTTGTCAGGTCCCATGGATGCTGTGTTCTTGGCTTTGGAAAGTGTGTTTTTTACCTGTTCAGCCATGATTACAGGAACTTTGCAGTCTTCCAGTATAGAGATGGGCCCTTTAGGGGGTGAGAGGGGGCTAAAGTTAGCAATGAACCTATCTGCCAGGATGTTGGCAATATCAGTTGGTTCTGTATATTTAGTGCCATTGTGCTGTAACTCAGAGCAGATCTGGGTGTTGCCATTGAGATTCTTGACATAGCTATAGAATGCTTTGTGGTTGTCTTCAGAATCAGTGGCAATTTTTTCATAACTAGCTTTGGAGGATTTTATGAGGGATCTCAACTTCTTACTGAGGCTGACCAGGGAGTTCCTCCAGTCATGGGATTTTACTCTTTTTTGCAACAGTTTCTTTCTTCTGTTGTAGAGTTTGTTTATGGCAGAGGGCCACCAGATTGGCTTCATTTTTTTGAAGGATAGCATCTTAGTTCTGTTAGGGATAGCACGATCCATGCACTTGTGTAAGTGCTTATAAAGTGCAATTGTGTAGGATTCAGCAGTCGTACCTCTATTGTCCATCTGCATGGGTGTCATGAAGTTTGCCACTTCTGTCTTAAGAAGCGTGAAGTTGGCTTTGGAGAAATTTTTACGGTGGTTTCCCTAATGCGGGGTGAGGATGGGATGTGGATGTGTAGGGTGATTAGCTTGTGGTCGGATCTGACCAATGAGGAATTGACCTTTGGTGTGGAACACCGGTCACCCATGTTGGTAATGACCAGGTCTAGGATATTGCTGCCCCTGGTGGGGGTTTGGATAAGTTGATCCAAGGCATTGGAATTTATGAATTCCACAAAACTTTGAGCAAAAGAGTTGGTACATGAGTAGTTTTCCCAGTTAATGGTGGGGTAGTTGAAATTGCCCATTATTAGAGTGTTTGGTTGTACCCTAATATTTTCCAGTGAATCTAGAAATGAGGAGTTGGAATCCTGGGGCATGGTGGGAGATCTGTAGCAAGCTACAACTTGGATTGCAGTCTTGCCCAGAGTTAGTTGCACTTGGATAATTTCGGATGCATTATGCTGAGCAACTAGCCTGGAGGTGTGGGTATCCTTAATAAATATGGACACGCCTCTGCTTTAGTGTTTCAATCTAGGTTAGGTGGCCGAAAGGTGTGGTATGAATTATAGCCTGGTAATGCAGGGGTGCTCTCTGGACCCTTGAACCAGGTCTCTGACACTGCACAGATGTCGATGTTCTCCATTTTAAGGAGTGCCTCGAGTGAGTGCATTTTGAGGTTTAGACTTCTAGCATTAAGTAGCATTACCCTCAGATTTTGCTTGACTATACCTGTTATGGTGGTGAATTTGTTATTTGAACCTTGCCTAAAAAAGACACTATAGGGGTGACAAGAGCCTTAGCCAGTATCCGGAATCCCAAGGGTGACAGGTGCAGGCCATCTCTGACAAAGCATCGTGGTCTGTCAATCATGTCATCCCGGGCAGACAGATACTGGATCCCCTTAGAATGACACCAGAAGCTTAGCCAATTGTTGAAGTCAATCATTTTGTCCTTGTACTGTGGTATCATTCTGGGTGATGGTAGGATGCTACTCAGGGCTAGGGTCATACCTACCTGGGCTACAAGATTGGAGAACTTGTCTACATCTCTTTTCATGTAGTCCAGGGAGGTACATCTGAGGTCATTCCCCCTTCTGGTGCTTCTTCCCCTGTAACAGCATGGTTTCTCACTCTAGTCCAGCTGGCTGTTTTCCATCAGTATCTAGAAAGAAAAAATCAGCTCCCAGTTAAAATGTTAGCACTCGAAATGCCAAGGGCTGACAAACTGGAAAAAAAAGACAGAAAATCTTGGAAATGAGCAGCGAATCTCGAACATCGTTCTTTTCATTTAAACTTCTTTACAGAGGGGCAAGCCCTTGCACCCCTTGATGTGAGGGATAAGCACCCATGTCTTCGAACTTATACAAACTCTGAGATCGCCTTTCCTCAGAGAAAATATAACATTCCAAGAAGTGCCCATTTTGGACTTGATATATGCAAAGTCCATTTTTCGGCTATTCTGTCTCTGTATTTTGGGACTGGCTGTAGCAGCTCCCAGCATTTCAAATGGTTACAAAATAAATCACTTATCAAGGAGTCCTTGCCATTGTTGCAGTCTTAGTCTATACATCAGCCAATACTGTGTGAACCTGCAGCGGCCATGGGTTTTCCTCAGACCACTCACTTATCTCTTGAGCTTCCTCTGTTCTAGTCCTTTCAGCCAGCATGACCATGAATTAGACAGGCTGGTATGACCCTGACCTTGAGCAGCATCTTACCCTCACCTAGAATGATGCCACAGTACAAAGACAAAATGATCAATTTTAACAAATGGCTAAAATTTTGGTGTCATTCAAAGGGGATCCAGTGTCTGTCAGCCTGGGATGACATGCTCGACAAGCCACGTTGCTTCGCTAGGGATGGCTTGCACCTGTCACCACTGGGCTTTCGGATATTGGCAAAGGCTCTTGCCACCCCCATAGTGCCTTTTTCAGGCAAGGCTCAAAAGTCAAACCCACCCCCATAAACAGCACACGGAACAAGAAACTAAGGGTAATGCTGCTTAACGCCAGAAGTCTAAACCTCAAGATGCACGCACTTGAAGCTCTCCTCAGTATGGAGAACATCGATATCTGTGCAGTGACAGAAACCTGGTTCAAGGCTCCAGAGAGCACCCCAGCACTACCAGGCTATACCTCATATCATGCTTTTCTGCCTCAAAACCCGGACCAAACCAAAAAAGGAGGGGGAGTTTCCATATTTATCAAGGATATCCACACCTCCAGGTTAGTGGCATTGCACGAAGTATCAGAGACCATCCATGTGCAACTAACAGTGGGCAAGACTGCTTTTCAGTTTATAGCATCCTACAGACCACTCTCTCAAAGTCAGGAATCCCACTCGGCTTTCCTGAAAACATTGGAGAACATGAAGATCTCTCCGAACACCATTATATTGGGTGACTTCAACTACCCAAACATTGACTGGGAGCACTACTCAAGCCCCAGCACTTTAGCCCAAAGGTTCCTGGAAATTATAAACTTAAATGCTATGGAACAACTAGTCACCACTCCCACAAGAGGGGACAACATACTAGACCTGATCATTACCAACATGGGGACTCTATGCTCCACACCAGAAGTATATCCCTCATTGGTAAGATCAGACCATAAATTAATTTCACTGGATGTCCACATCCCGACCCCACCCCCAGCCCAGAAAACCACAGTGAAAAACTTCTCAAAAGCGAACTTCTCACTTCTCAAAACCAAAGTGGAATCCTTCAAGGCCCCAGGGCCAATGGAAACTATGGCCCAAACTGCAGAATCCTATATAAGCATTCACGGACATCTCCAGGAATGCATGGATCATGCTATCCCAAACAAAACCAAGACCCAATCATCCAAAGGCAGGCGTCCAGTTTGGTGGACCCCTGCCATAAATAAACTGTACAACAGAAGGAGGAAGCTACTACATGGTAGAGCAAAATCCCTAATAGGGAAGGCATCTCTGATCAGTACTAGCAAAAAATTATGATCCCTCATAAAATCCTCCAAGGCCAGCTTCGAGAGAAAAATTGCACAGGACACCAAAGACAATCATAAGGCTTTTTCAGTTATGTTAGGAACCTGGGATGCAACTCCCAGACTTGTTCTGAGTTGATTCTAAATGACAAAAAATACACTGAACCCACAGACATCGCCAATATCCTGGCAGACAGGTTCAGTGCAAACTTCTCCACCCCCCAAAAGAGCAAGTATCTATCCTGGCAGAGGGCTGCCTCCCAAACATCTCTGATGCTCAGGTGAAGGCTGCCCTCTCCAAAGCAAAAAACACTGCTTCCATGGGACCAGATGGCATCCCAGGTTGCATCCTACATGAACTCCAAGAGGAACTAATCCCTCAAATAAAACAGCTATACAATCTCAGCCTCACTACAGGATATGTGCCCACAGAATGGCGTACAGCAACAGTGGTCCCACTCCACAAAGGTGGAGCTTCTACGGACCCTGGAAACTATTGCCCCATAAGCCTGACTAGCTTAGTCTGCAAGGCTATGGAGAGGATCATCATGGAGCTCATAAACAAAGACATTGGGGACCTACAGACACTAGATCCTACCCAGTTTGGCTTTGTCAAGGGCAGATCCTGCCTTTTGGTTGACTTCTTCAAAACAGTCACCAAAGCCATAGATGAAGGGAAGGTAGTCCACACAGCCTATCTGGACCTTGCAAAAGCATTTGACACAATACCTCACTCGGGCATCATAGATAAGCTATCCAGCTTAAATATAAACCCCTATGTCACAAGATGGGTCGCAAACTAGCTCAAAGACAGAACCCACAGAATGAGAGTTGCTGGAGCCATGTCAGACTCGAAACCGGTCACAAGTGGCGTCCCACAGGGTTCTGTCCTGGGACCACTCTTGTTTGGTATATACTTTTCCAAGGTACAGGCAAACGTGGGAGGACAATGGCTCACCAAGTTTGCAGACGACTGCAAATTGGGTGCCATAATCGACTCCCCAGCTGACACAAACATCCTTCAAAAAGGTCTCACAGAGACAGATAACTGGTGCCAGCGCCATGGTTTAAAGCTAAATGCCAAAAAATGTATAGTCATACCCTTTGGCAAAAACAATGTGCCCACAAATTACCACATAGGCGGAAACCCATTAAGTACAGAGAAAGTTATTAGGGACCTGGGGACCCAAGTTGATAGCAATCTCTCCTTTGAAAACCACATTGCCAAAGTGGTTAGAAAGACCTTCTACATAGCCCACCTCATCACGAAGGGTTTCACATCTAGATCAAGAGAGGTAATCATGCCCCTTTATTCATCCCTCATCAGGCCCATCATAGAATACAATGCCCCTTTTGGGATGTACCTTACCCGACACCTGCAGCAATTAGGGGAGCCCCAAAAGTATCTCACCAAGAGGATCAAGGGTCTCAAACAGATGCCATATGCTGCTCGGTTTAAAAAACTCCAGCTCTACTCAGTTGCATACCACCTACTTCGAGGCGATCTATGCCTGACATACAAAGCTATGTCAAATCCAGAATTAATGGACATGCTCCACCTCAGTAAATCTAAATCCCTTAGAGCCACACGCTCGAGGGACTTGAACCTCAGCATAGAAATAAATAGAACTTGCTGGAGGGACAGGTTCATAACCCAGAGGCTCCCTTCGCTCTGGAATAGAATTCCAGTTCATGTGAGGCAGAGCACCTCACTGAATCTCTTCAAGAAGAATCTCGATAGGTGGATGGGGGATCATAGGTTTGTCCCAGGGATTACTTCCATGTCACTATTAGACAGAGGCACAGTAAACTAAACCTTAAAAAGGGCACAGTATACTCAAATCAAGGGGTGGCATAAGCCATACAGAATCGGGCTAGGCTTATAATTGCCCCAGGGCAGATAGCCTAGTATGAACCTATGAACCTATGATTCAGCTGTTCCAGTATCTGATTTGGTCATGGGAGAACCATCTTTTCTAGATCTGAGATACACTCCAAGAGATTTTTCTTGGGTTAACCAGGACAAGAGACCATTATATCGGGAAGACCTCCCTCCTTTAAGATGAACCTCTTCTGCTAGCACTCCTATTAAGAAAAACAAACAAACAAAAAAATACACATCATTCTTCTAATGATGCTATTACTGTTAAAAAAGAGGTGTTCCTTTCCTTGGCTAGACAGGTATTACAGGCAATACATCCTTGATAAGATATTACCTGTAAAGTTATTCCTGAGGAAACAGGGTCTGATGATTTTGATTTTGACAGAGGAAAAGTTTCTTCTCCTGTAGGTCTCCAAGCCCAAGTCTCCAACTGTGAGGACAACTTTAATTGTTATCCTCCTATGGAGAAATTTAATTTCTTCTAATAAGACAGTTGCCAGGATAAATGAGGTATTTTTTCAGGGAAATAAATAGCTGTTCCCCCTGAACTGAGGAGATATTATGTGTTACAATTGGATATACTGTACCTTATTCCTCTCCCATCCCTCCCATACTACCATCCCTGAAGGATATGTTGAAAGCTGCCTGTTACATCCTGATGCCTAGCCATCAGTCCATAAAAAATACAGATAAGCTGTATAAAGTACCCAATGCTAATACATTTTTCCTCTTACCTTAGATCTGATCCAGCTGCCATTTTAGATGCATTCCATGATGGCAACAGGCTGATCCTCAATACCAACCTTAAACCTGGTGATAAGGTAAAACATTGGACTGTATATGTAAGAGAATGTTTCCTTCTTCCACTTTTGCCTTCCAAATTCTAAATTACCAGGCATATATGTGAAGATGTATGCTGTGTTACATAAACAGTTTGAGGGAATTGGCTTCTTCTCTTCCCACAGAATAAAGCTCTTTTGATGTAAACACTTTCTGCTCTTTCTGAGATATCGAAACATGCTTTGAAGAGTGTATATGATTGTTCAGATACTGTGCTGAGAAGATATTGCTTGGGTATGAACTAAAAGTTTGCTAATGAGGTTAAGTCTGAAAACTTGGATTCACCTTTTGAGAAAAGAGCTATTGTTCAGTTTTTCTACTATCCAGGTTCTCAAACAACATGAAGAAAGACGGAGTAAACTTAGGTAGTGTCTAAGAAATTTCATGTACCCCAATACAAATTTTATAGGCTTCCATTTTTCACAAAAAGCCAAATAAACAAAAACAGTCTTTTTCTGGCAAACATGATGCAAAAAAGAGATGTCCAGAGAGTAACGACAATAAAACAGGGGTCTATTTTAAAAACAGGACATACCAACAGTACAGAATGATTATGCTAGTATATATTACCTTCTCCCCCCCAGACAATATCTCTACTAATAATTCCCAAAAAAATGATCCTCAACATTCAACTTTGGAAAAAGATTGTTTCGGACTTCTCTGTGTTGAAAGTGGTGCAAAAGTGCTGCAGATGGCAGTGTATTCAAAGACCTCCTTTCAGGGAGTACCTCCCCACCATCCAAACCAAGCAGAATGTTTCCTTATGTTCTTCAGTACTTACACACCCAGGGAGTCATAGAATCAGTGAATTTAAGTCAAAGGGCAAAAGCTTCTACTCCAGTACTAGATCTTTAATTTCAAAATCTTTATGTGAAAGTTCCAAATTTCAACATTTTGACTTTACAGTACTTGGTACCCCTCATTGTTTACAAGTTACTTGATAACTGTAGACCTAAAAGATGCTTACTACCACATTCCCTTAACTATAGGATTTAGGAAATTTCTATGTTCTCTCTTTCTGGGTCACATTATCAGTTGTCCACATTACCTTTTGGTTTATCTACAGCTCCAGTGGTATTTACAAATAGTCTAGCCCTAGTCATAAGTCATAGCTTGTTGCATACTGAATGGCATTTATATGTTTCCTTATTTAGATGACTTGCTTATCTTCACAGAGTCATTATCTTGATTTCAAGAGGCATTAATATGGGTTATATCTCTTAACTAATATAGGCCTTCCAGATAAATATTGCAAAATCCTCAATGACTCTGTCTCACGTGATTGTGCTTCTAGGACAGATTATTGAGTCTTCTCTTCAAAAGGCCTTTTTTAACAAAAGAAAAGGTGGATCTTTATCTGAAATTTTTCTTGAACTTCAACAATCAATCTCAGACTTCTGCAAAACGATTTCTCAGGATCTTATAGTTTATATCTTCCCTTGATACCTCTAGCCAGATTACACATGAGAAAGGTACAGTAGTTTGTAAAAGGGAACTTGGTGGATGCAACAAATTCAACTGAATCCATGTCTCCCCTCCCTTTCTGTTCTCAGATGCCAAATCATTCTGTTTACACAGGCCAGTCTGATTTTGCCTGGGGAGCAGCTTCCAGAGGGGTAAAAGTGCAAGACATGTAGAATCCTTCAGACAGAACAAAGAACATCAGCTTAAAAGAGATGTTGGTGGTGAGCCATGCCTTGAAGTCTTTCCATCACATATGGTCCGTAGGACCTCTTCAAGTGCAGACAATACTACAGTTGTATTATTTATAGAAGCAGGGAGGTACAAAAATGTACCCCTATACAGGATGGCAGTGATAGCTTTAAAGTTAGCTTATCAGCATTCTTTAACCCTCCAAGCATCTTACATTCTGTCAGAGCAAAACATAGTGGCAGACAAGCTGATCAGGACCAGGACACAACCTCAAAAATGGAAATTGAATGAGGGTGTCTTCCAAAATTGATGCAGTTATGGGGAACACTCCAAATAGTTCTGTTTGCCTCCTTTCAAAACAGACAGCTAAACAAGTTTTATTCCAAAGCTACTTGCAAGCATGCCTGGAAAATGAATACATTTTCATTCCCTTGAAAGGGAATGTTCCTTACACATTTCCACCCTTTCCACTGATATCCAGGATAATTCTGAAGATTCAAAAGGATGTCCCAAAAAGTCATTGTTCTGACGTGCTTGCAACATTTGTTCTCCTTTCTTACATAATTGGCCAAAGTCAATTACCACAAGCTTTCTTCCAGACTGGATCTACTCATACACGAAAGGGGGAGTTTGATACACCCCAATATCAATTAACTTCCACTGACTACCTGGATGATTAAATTTTAATACCTTTTAGGCACTTATTTCACGAGGACATGCAGCAGGTACTAAAGGAGTCAATAAAGTCTGCTACTAGAAAATCCTAGGTTAATAAGTTAAATCAATTTTCTAGTTGGTATCTAATGAATAAACAGGTGCCCATCAAGGATTTTGTACCACTAGTGCTCAAATATTGGTGTGAGTAACTCTACACACTGACTTCACTTATTCCTCTATAAAGGTTCATCTTTTGACCATTTCAGTATGTCTGCCCATGCAGCTTCCTCTTTCGTGCTTGTGGTAAAACAGTTTCTGAAATGAGTTTACACCTGAGACCTCCTAGTAAAAAGGTTGTTCCTCCTTGAGATCTCAACTATGTGCTGGAGAAATTGACTGCATCACTATCTGAACCTGTGCATCAAGCTGATATAAGGTTCTTGACTTGGAAAACTACTCATCTGACATCTGCAAGAAGCTTATCTGATTTACAAGCTCTCATGGAGGGCGAACCCTATCTGATTTTCCACAGGGATAGTGTCTGTTTAAGAACAAATCCCTTCATTCATGCCCAGAGTAGTTTCAGAGTTTACTTTGAATGCAGCCATCAGTCTCACAGTTTTCTACATAGAACCTAAATAACAGAGAGAAAGGACTCTGCATACCTTGGATATGCATAGTCAGCTTAGGTACTAGCATGACACAACTAAGCCTATTAAAAAATGAAGAGTTATTTATTTCTCATCAAGGGGCAAGAAAGGGAGACTCTGTGTCAAAACTTCCAGGAGGTTGTCTTCAACTGTTATTTTTTGTTATTCCCACCGTGGCAAATCCGTTCCAGGCAGTATCAAGGTGCATTCTATCACAGCCTTGACTTCTTCAGTGGCATACTGAAAGAGGTGGACTCTAGAAGTATTCTAAAAGCAGCTACATGGTCCTCTGTATATAGTTTTACAAAGCATTACAAACTGGAATCCGTTTCTCGGTCTAGTTCAAACTATGCTAGGATCATTCTTCAGAGGCTTCTGGATCCATATCCTCCCTTCACCCAGATTGAATAGGCTTTGGTAATCAACCCATGTTGCCTAAAGGCTGTAGCAGTAGTGAAATGATGAACATAGTACAGTTGTGGAAAGTTACACATCTTCATAATGGCAGCTGTTTAAATTCCTCTCTGCTGCAGTACCCACAACCACCCTCCATCCCCTCTTATATGCAGTTCTAATTGGGATATAAAGTAGGGTTGCAACTTGCGATTGTTTCTACTTTATATGTTTTATTGTTATTTTTGGCTGGTTGTTTCAGGACTGTTAGGTTCTTCTCTCATAGTATGGGCAAGAAAGTCCAGAAGACTTATGAACCTATATTGGATGGGTAATAGGAACTTCACCCCGGGGATCACTTCTGTGATTCTGCTTGACAGGGGCACAGGAAAATAATTTTCTTGGGTGGCGAAAGCCAGGGTACCTTTTTGGCTAGGCTTGTATAGGCCCTAGGGCCAATAGCCTAGTACCTACCTATGAATCTATGAACCTAAGAAAACACCACTCTGACCGATGATTTCCCTCTTTGGAACTAGCCAATCAGTAGTCACAGTGAAGAAGTTGGGAGAGCCAGAGGATTCTGAAGCTGGCCAGGTGTTTCCTAAGCAGGAAACCCCTAAGTTTAAGGGCTATTGCAGCAGTGAGGAATTTGAACATCTTCTATTATGGGTAAGTGCAACTTACATAACTTTAATTTATAATGCATTTTATGAACAAGCAAAAGAAGCTTGTAACTGTAATGACTATTAGTATTTAGTGACTAATCCACCACTATTTTCTCAAAAAATATATAATTTTTATTTTATTTATTCTTTGTTAACCGGGTTAGTCTCATTAGGTCAGTGTCCTCTTTTCTAGTCATCAATATCAGGCTTATTGTGCCTGTTATTGTAAGTGTCTTTGTTCTGGTTTAAGTACTTCATCTCCAAACCAGTTATTCTACATCAAGAAGGTGTGTGGTCTAGAGTCTTGTGGCATTACTGTCTAGACAGATTTTTTTTTAAACTACTAGAGCATATAGTTTAATAATAGCTGATAGCGGCTCAGAAAATTCCTTGTCTTGTTGATCTATTAGCTATTCAAATGTCTCTGACTCCTCCCTAGTAGATCAGTAGCCATGGATATGCACTTCCCAACCCTCTCTGGCCATTCTGGTTGAGATGAATATTCTGTGGCATTGTAGCATTTGCCTCATGTATAATGATAACCCACTTATTCTTAATAAATCAGATATATGCAGGAGGTGTAAATACATTTCAATGATGGAGGCAAAACACTATCATACTACCGAAACTAATCATAGAGGTTATAAGTGACACTTGCACCATGCCTACTGTATGGGGTAAAGACCCTACACATAAAACTACTTATGCTGTGGCACATACAAGTAACCTTCTTAAAACACTAAGACCTCCTGCACAGTACAATCAAAGAAAGGATCCTTAGCCATCATGTAAACACACCATTAAAGTATTATCCACTGCTACACATAGTAACAATGTATACAGTGCCTCTTTTGCTAAGCCCTTAAGGTAAACCAGTGCACAGCCAAATTTCCTAGTCATTTTCTTGAGTGGTCATGGGATCATAGGAGATAACTAGGCTAATGGCTCTGGGGCCCTTACAAGCCTAGCCAAGAGTTTATCACTAAAAAAGAAACCCCAATCAGCACCTGTCACCAATGTCAATGAAGGACACAGGTGGAATCCCTGGGACAAATTTTTGGTTACACATCCACTCATTAAGGTTGCACTTGAAGAGGGTCAGCAACGTACTTTGTTTGACATATATGGGGAGTCTATTCCAGAGACAGGGCAGCCTCTGGGAGACAAACTTGTCTCTCCAGCAGGTTTTGTAATGTCACATATTAAATTTAAGCCTTTTGATCGGGCACTACGCGAGGAGTTAGACATACGGATATGGAGCATCTCTAGTAGAGCAGGGTCTGAGATTGCCTTGTAGGGGAAACAAAGATCACCTCTGAGCAATCTGTATGATACAGAGTAGAGTGATAGTGATTTGAGCCTGTCCACATAGAACAGGTGTTGGAGACCATGGATTCTCTTTGTGACGTATTTCTGTCGCCTTCCAATTGGTGCAGGTATTTGGAGAGGTGCATACCAAACGGGGCACTGTACTCAATTATTGGCCTAATGAGGGAGGAGTACAGAAAGGTAATAACCTCTTTTTTTCTGGATGCAATCCCTTTACTTATGAGATGAACCAAGTAAAAAGCTTTTCTGATCACTGCCACTACATGATGGCCAAATGTGAGATTGTTGTCAACTTGTGTACCCAGGTTTCTCAACACAGGTTGTGTGCTTAGGGGGTTGCCGTTAATGTGCTAATCAGTAGGGACCATGTTTTTGCCAAATGGTATGATAATACATTTTTTTGCATTTAACTTAAGACCATGACTTTGGCACCAGTCATTTGTTGCTGTGAGACCCTCTTGAAGTATGTTAACATCATTTGGGGAGTCAATGACAGAACCCAACTTACAGTTGTCTGCAAACTTGGTCAGCCACAGGCCTTTTGTCTTTGGCTGGACCTCTGAGAAGTAGATGTCAAACAATAGGGGTCCCAGGACAGATCCCTGGGGGACATCACTAGTGACAGGGCTGCTGTTGGAGGTGGTGGCACCTATTTTGACCTTGTGGGTCCTATCAGTGAGCCAGTTGGCCAACCACTGGATGAGATAGGGATTTATGCCAAGTTGTGTTAGCTTTTCGATGATGCCCGAGTGGGGGATTGTGTCAAAGGCTTTGGCCAAGTCAAGGTAAGCTGTATATACTGACTTTCCCTCATCCAGTGCCTTGGTGACAGTCTCAAAAAAGTCAACCAGGTTCAACAAGCAAAATCTGCCCTTGATGAATGCGAACTGGGTAGGGACAAGTGCTTGGAGATTGCCTATGTCCTTGTTTATGAGGTACATAATAATAAGCTCCATGGCCTTACAGATCAGACTTGTCAAGCTAATGGGGTGATAGTTTCCAGGGTCAGTAGTGGCACCACCTTTGTGCAAAGGGATGACAATGGCAGTTCTCCACTCTGCTAGAATGAAGCCTGTACTTAGGTTATGGTTGAATAGGGTGCTCAATGGCAAGGCTAGTTCTTGATGGAGATGTTGCAGAATACAGCCTGGGATACTATCAGGGCCCATGGAAGCTTTGTTCTTTGCCTTGGATAGTGCCTTTAACACTTGATCTATGGATCTATGGAGATGTGAGGTGAGGGGCAAGTATCGGGGATGTCAAATGGGCCTTTGGGGGACAGGGGAGTGAAGTTTGCACTGAACCTATCTGCTAGCAGGTTGACTAAGTCAACAGGATCAGTGTAAGTGGTACCATTAAGAACTAATTTAGAACAAACCTAGGCTTTGCCATGGAGGTTTCTGACATAACTGAAAAAGGCTTTGTGGTTAGCCTTTGTTTCAGAGGCTAGTTTCATTTCATAATTGGCTTTGGAGGTTTTCACTAGTGATCTAATTTCCTTGTTGAGGCTAAGGAGGGAGTTTTTCCAATTGGGAATTTGTACCTTTTTACTCTTGGATAACAGTTTCTTCCTTTTGTTGTAAAGCCTGTTGATAGAGGATGTCCACAACATAGGTTTGTGTTTCCTTGAGGAGCAGGTTTTAGTTCTGTTGGGTATGGCTGAGTCCATGAAGTTGTGCAGGTGCTTGTATACATACTGTTCAGCATATTTGTCTGCATCCTCTGGGGGGGAGGTGGTGTGAAGCTACTGATACCCTCCCCTTAAAAGGTTGTAATCAGTTTTTTAGCCTGGGTTACAGCTGGTGGGGGGGGTGAGGTTGGACGGGATAGACACTTCAAATGAGACAGACCAATGGTCTGATCTCACAAGGGTAGAACTTACTATGGGGGTGGTGCAGTGGTCACCCATGTTGGTGAGAACCAAGTCTAGAATGCTATCTTCCCTTGTGGGGGATGAGGCAAGCTGGTCTAATGCTTTATAATTGATGAAGTCAAGGAATCACTGGGTGAGTGCATTAGAGCAGGAATAGTTCACACAGTTTATGGTGGGGCAGTTGAAGTCACCAAGGATCAGAGTGTTACAGGGTACCTTGATGGACTCAAGTAGGTCCAGGTAGGAGGAGTGGGTGCCCTGAGTCATGGAAGGGGGTCTATAGCTGGCTATAACTTGGATACTTAAACACACAGTCAATTTCTGGGCCTTTGACTTTTCCTGAAAATATTTCAAGCCTGCATAAACTAAAAGTACTGCTGGTGATTCCCTATTACTTTTCCCTACCCGCCCTCTCCTTTGTTGATCTGCTTTTAAACCTGGTGATTTTAAGCTGCTCACCTTTATTATAAATTAAGCATAATAAGCTCCTCCCTTTCTACACTGCTGTTGATATCTTCAATTATTTATTTGCCTTTCTTTGTGCTTATATATATATTTCCCATCCTTACTCTGAATTTATTATCCAGCTAGCTGTTGGATAAGTAGTGTATTTTTGCACATTAGCAAGCACTTGTTTTTACATCAAAAGGTCAATGTATTTTTCCATTCAGTGCACTGGCAGGTAGCCTAGTCTGTTTAGGTTGAGGAAGCACTTGAGATTTCTGCATCTAGTTTTATTGGCCAGAGGGCTTATTAATTACCTTATCTTGTTTTTAGTGCCATTATAAATTCTGTACAATTGAGTGGCTCTTGGCTCATTCATATAAAACAAAGTACATTTATTGAATAATTACACTTTTTTAAGTGATTTAAAGTACACTGCTGTATCCATATCTTTAAGTTTGTTTGTGGTAGCATTTCATATCTTTTAAGTTTGTTTGTGATAGCGTTTCACTCTGGACACTGCTTTACTGTGCTTTTCACATTAGGAGGACTGGGGATTTTTCATGTCGTGGCAGTAGGTTCACATTAGGAGGACTGGGGATTGTTCATGTCGTGGCAGTAGGTTCACATTAGGAGGACTGGGGATTGTTCATGTCGTGGCAGTAGGTGTTTACCTGGTCTATCTGAGTTGTGCACATCTCTAATAAACTGTGACTGTACTTTATCAGTTTCCAACAAAAATGTGCTGTCTGCTGCTTTAAGTAGTTAATTGCACTGTATTACATTATATCTGTTAGTTGAAGGTAATTTGTGTGGTCTTGTTTCACTTGAGTTCCAAACCAACTACTCTACATTAAGAAGGTGTTTTTCCACACCCTTGTGGCAGAAGTGTGCTGATCTAACCTGTCTGAGTTGGGGATTGCTAGTGGAAGGCTTATTGTGTGCTTTCCTGATTAGTAGTTATCTTAAAACTTGTGTTTCTTTGCTTGTATTTAAGCCTCACGTTTGAGATGACTTTGGCATACATATTCAGAGCTGCTTGTTGTATGGCGACTTTGATACTGATTGCTGAGAATCTGCTTTAACTGGAGCAGTACACTACTTAAAAAAAATAAATAAATATTTTTTTGCACTTCTCTTATATACTGTGACAGTACTTTAGTAGTTTCTTAAGCTTTTTGCTGTTATTTTTACACTTTATAGCAATAAAAAAACGGTGCTGTCTAGTGTTGCTTTAAGTAGTTACTTTCACTGTTAGTTGTAGGTGGTTTGTGTGGCCTTGTTACACTTGGGTTCCAAAAGGGCTATTCTGCAACAAGAAGGTGTTTTTCTCTACCCTTGTGGCAGAAGTGTGCTGATCTAACCTGAGTTGGGGATTGCTGGTGGAACGCTTATTGTGTACTTTCCTGATTAGCAATTAGCTTAAAACTACGTCCTCTTTGCTCGTATTCAAGCCTTGTGTTTGCACAGTGCTGTTTGTGCAGTAGCAGTTAATGCCCTGTATAGGTGCAAAAGCCTAGAATCTCAGTTTTTCCCTAAGCAGCTGTCAGTGAAACCCTTCCAACTTTTTCTCCTACTCTAGGAGCAACTCAGTTGTGCACTGAGCAGCATTGCCTTATTGATCAACCTTAGCCTACACAAAGTATAGGTCCCTTTTGCAGTCTCAGTGCTGCCAGCACAGTCCAGTTAAATTAACCCATTTCCTTCCCTAATAAAACATAGAGTAAGAGCCTGTTATCACAGACGAGCAGTTTACCATCATCTCTATTGCCAGCCTGATAAACATGGGCATCCTGAGACAATGTAGCAATTGTTTCATGAATACTGACAACCACTTACTCCTGAAACAATCAAGTACTTTATGTGAGAGATGTAGTTACACTATGAAATTGGAGCCAAGACTCTCACATAAGGACAAACAGAATGCCAAACAAATTGTCAGTATGCAAGCACACACACACACACATACACACACTCCCCACACTAAATAAGGACACAACACGTAAACCCACATATGTGAAGGTACTGACTAGTAACTCACCAAAAGATCAGAGGCCTCCCAAATGGAATCCACTTACACACATAGCAATGCAAAAAAACAACCCAACACATAATAACACACACAACAATGTCTCAACAAATAAGGCCATAAGGTATAACACCACAAAATCTAATGTATTGGTCATAGGTGACTCCATTCTAAGATACACAATGTTTCCCTCACCAGGCTGGATAAGGAGTGGGTTATGGTTAGCTGCCTGTCCCGTGCAAGGATCCCTCAAATCACTCAACCACAAGTACTGGAATGATGCCATCATAGTCCATATGGGGTTGAATGACTTGAGACATACCTCACTGAACTATATAAAGAGAGACATGACTGAGTTCTCAGATTATGTGTCACAGGCAGGTCTAAGCCTAGCCTTAAGCAGCATTCTACCTTCTTCACGAATGATGTCACCATACAAACAAAATATGACTGACTAACAATTTGTCTAGCTTCTGGTGTCACTCCAGGGGGATCCAATATTTGCCAGCATGGGAAGACATAATCGACAGGCATGTTGCTTTGTCAGAGATAGTTTGCACCTGTGTCCTCTAGGCTTTTGGATATTGGCAAAGGCATTAGCCACCCCTACTGTGCCTTTCTTAGGCAGTGTCAAAATAACCAACTTCCCAACATAACAAAATCCTCTCTAGATAAGCTCAAGGTACTGCTGCTTAATGGTAGGTGTCTAAACAAGAAACTGCACTCCCTGGAACCACTCCTCACTTTGGATGATGCTGACATCTGTGCAGTCACCAAGACATGGTACAAATGTGCAGAAACCACCCAGGCTGTGTAGGGCTACAATGCCTTACATATGTTCAGACCACAAACTGAGCATGAAAGAACCAAAGCAGGAGGTATATCCATCTTCATTAAGGATAAGTACACCTCAAGACTGGTCAAACAGTATGACTCTCTTGAGCTACTCCATGTCCAATTAACTACAGGCAAAGCCCCTTACTACATCATAGCTAGCTATAGGCACCCAACATGAAATAGGAAAAGCATACCTCTTACCTGGACTTATACAGCCCAACATCTTACTCATGGGTGATTTTAATTATCCTACCATTGACTGGGAAATATGCATGACCACAAACATGCTGCCTCAGAGGTTCTTGGACTTTGTCAATGCTCTGGAACAGCTAGCCAGCAGACCCACAGGAGGCTCAAATGTCCTGGACATAGTACTCATTAACATGAGAGACTGTTGTCTCCCCTCCCATGTGATGTCCTCTGTGGTAAGATTGGACCATAAATCAGTTACATTCAATGTCATAATAAGACCAGATACCCATCAAGCTCAAAAATGCTTAAGAATTTTTCAAAGACAAATTACTTCCCACTAAGTGCTGGTATAAGAAGTTTCAAAACCCCTTAGAACACAGAAAATATGGACTCCTATGTAGAGGTGTACACCAATACTCTGTATAACCACTCAAGCAGTTGTATGGAATCGGCTGTAGTTGACCAGATTAATACCAGGTATTGCCGAAATAACAAGCCACTCTGATGGACCCCTAATATAAACAGGCTATAAAACAAGAAAAAGAAACTAATGCCCAAGAACAAGAGTGAACTGGCTCAGCAAAGGAGGACATCCTTCTCCAGCTTAGACAAATTAGAGATCTTAAGTCCTCCAAAGCTAATTATAAAGCAAAAATAGCATCCATAGCTAAGGATAATCACAAGGCATTCTTTAACTATGTCCAAAATCTAAAAGGGAATACTCAGCTATGCCTTGAACTGGTTGTGAATGGTACCACCCACACTCAACTTGAGGTAATAGCAAACCTACTAGCTGATAGATTTGGAGCAAACTTCACCACCTTCACCACCTATTCCCTCCAGTCATCCCCCAAAGTTCACCTGCCACCATTCTTCAGCTTATTATCTCAAGAGAGCAGGTCATCTTGGCGGTCTCCAAGGCCAAAAACATGGCATCAGTGGGACCAGACAACATCCCAGGTTGCCTTTTAAACAGCTTAAAACATGACTTAGCAGACCCATTTGGATATCTGTTTAATCACAGCCTGTGAACCTGCTATGTTCCAGTAGAATGGAGGACAGCAACAGTAATCCCTCTGCACAAAGGAGTACCATCATCCATTTCAAGGAATTATAGGTCCATAAGCTTGACTAGCCTTATCTGCAAGGCCATGGAATGAATCATTGTGGACCTTATTAACAAGGACACGGGTAATCTCCAAACTCTGGACCCAACCCAGTTTGGCTGCGTTAAAGGTAGATCATGCCTGTTAAACATGGGTGACTTCTTTGAGAAAGTCACCAAGGCCCTGGACAAGGACAAGAGAGTGCATACTACCTATCTTGGCCTACCAAGACATTTGGCAGAATCCTCCACTCAGGTATATTAGAGAAACTCTCCCAATTAGGAATTAACCCCTACATTAGAAGATGGATAGCCAACTGGCTCACCGACAGGACACAATGTCAAACTGGGTGACTTCACCTCTAGCAAAAGACCAGTCACCAGTGGTGTACCACAGGGGTTCTGTGTTGGGCCACTTACTGTCCAGAATATATTTCTCAGAAGTCCAGGCAAACTTGGCTGACAAAGATCACTGATGATGCACACTGGGAGCAATCACTGAGTCCACCAACAATGTTAATATACTGCAGACAAATGACTGGTGACAAAGCCATGGATTAAAGTTAAATGCAAAAAAATGCATTATTATTCCCTTTGGGAAAACTGACATCCCTGCTAATTACATTATAGACAGCACCCCCCCAAAGTGTAGACCCAGTGGTACGTGATCTGGGTAATCAGGTTGATAGCAATCTGAACTTTGACTATGACGTATCCACAGTAGTAAGGAAATCCTTCTATGTGGCACATCTTATAAGTAAAGGCATCATATCTAGATCGAAGGATATTATAATTTCATTATACTTGGCCTGCATCAGTCCAATAATTGAGTATAATGCTCCCTTTTGCATGTACCTCACCAGACACCTGCAACAATTGGAGAGACCACAGTGGTTTCTCACCAAAAAATTACAGGGTACAAAAAACAAGTCTTCTTACTCGGAAAGACTGAAAGCCCTGTCACTGTATTCTGTCTCCTACAGGTTGCTAACGGGTGACCTGTGCCTGGTTTACAGGGCAGTCTCTGACCTGGCCCTGATGAAAATGCTACACATTTATAAATCAAACTGCAAAAGGGTCACTCGCTCCAGGGATCTTAACCTAGCCTCTGACATGAACAGGTCATGCTGGAGAGGTAGATACATCTCTCAGAGACTGGCACTTCTCTGGAATAAGCTTCCAATTCACATGAAATAGAGCCCTCCCTGACCCACTTCAAATGCAGCCTGGACCAATGGATGGCTGACCACAAATTCACTCCTGGGGTGGCACCCATGTCCCTCCTGGACAGAGGAAGTTGGATTAACTGCCATAGACCCTTACCTTTGTGAAATTCACTCACCTAACCATCGACAATTGTGGCAACCCGGGATAAATATGGCTAGGCTTATAAGGTCTCTAGGGCTGTTAGCCTAGTAACCTCCTATGAACCTATAGTGAGGCACACCAATGTCCCCCTCACCAGACCAAGGAGAGATTCACAGTGAAGGGCTAGGATTCATCAAGTCACACAGGCACTCATGTCATTGAACCACAGGTATGGCTCCATCATAGTTCATGTGGGTGTTAATGACCTGAGATGTACCTCCCTTGACGATATGAAGCAAGACATGATCAAACTCACTGATTATGTGTCTCAGGCAGGTATGAGCCTACCACTGTGCAGCATACCTTCTCCAATGATGATGCCAAGTTGCTAACAAAAAGTGACTGATTTTAACATGTAGTTTAGCTGCTGGTGTCAATCGAAGGGGGTACAATATTTAATGGCCTGGGAGGACATAGGTAACAGGCCATGCTGCTTTGCCAGGGATGGTCTGCACTTATCCTTACTAGGTGTTCAGACATTGGCAAAGATTTTTCCACACCCATAAGGCCTTTTTTAGGCAATACCAAACTGATAAACCTACTGACTTAACTGAACCTATGACGGAATATCTGAAGGTGGTACTGCTCAATGCTAGAAGTCTTAAGAGACTCCACTCCTTGCATGCCTTCCTCTCCATGGAGAGTGTAGCCATATGTATATTAACAGAGACATGGTTTAAAGTCATGGACAGTATGCTGGCAGTGTAAGGTTATAATGCCTCTCACACCTTTATACCAGCTACTGCACAGGAGGGTACTAAAGGTGTAGGAGTCTCAGTCTATATTAAAACAAACCTCACATATAGACTAGTTAAAGAGCATGACCCACTGGAACTCATACATGTGCAACTCATCATAAACAGGGTCTCGTACCATTTCTTTGCAACCTATATGTCCCCCTCCATGTCCCAGAAATTCCATACTACCTATCTAAAACTACTAGACTTCCTCATTGTTCAACCCGATACGATTTTCATGTGGGATCTCAACTACCCCTCTATAGACTCGGAATCATACACTAGTTCTAATGCATAAGCCCAGTGATTCCTAAACGTTGTTAATACCAACATCCTTGAACACTTGGTCCATTCTCCTACCAGGGGTACAAACATCCTTGACACTGTACTCACAAACATGGATGACCGATGTTCCTCAGCCAATGTAATGGCTTAACTCATCAGATCTGACAATAAGGCAATAATACTTGAAATAAAAATTAAATCTAGGGATCCAGTGAAACCAAAAACCTTTAGGAACTATTCAAAGCTACCCTCTATGTACTGATCAAAACCTTGGCTAAATTCCAACCATCCCAAACCCAGTAAAGACCATAGCATATGCTGAGCTATTTATAAAATCTCTGTACAACCGCATTGATAGCTGTACAGAGCAAGCTGTGCCCATTTGTATTAAAAATAAAACAAACTCAAAAGACAAGCCACCCTGGTGGAATCACAATATATTAAAGTTACATACTCACTATAACTATGCATCTTTGTTGTCCAGAGTGTATTTTTATTGCTATTAACTAATCTGCACTGGTAACTGATTTGTTTGCAGTTAAAAAAGCATTCTGTAGAGTTTCATTGCTCCTTTATCTGTTTAAAAACTTTCATTTTGTGGCTTTCTGTAGTGCTTACTCTCTGTAGGATAGTATTAGCTTTAGTATTCCTACCCTCCCTCCCTGTTGGCATCTTGTTGTTATACTTCGTGGCTTTGCAGTTGCCTGCCCCTACTGTAAATCTGATCTGGGACACTCCTCCCAGTCTAGTGTCATTAGCTCATTCTACCTAATACAGAGAGAACATCTGAGAAGGCCTTCTCTTTCTCCTTTTTCCCTTTCAATAAAAAAAATGTTTTTGCCTGAATCTCCTTGGTTCTGACTGTGCTTCTCAAACATTTTGGAAATATAGAGTATATTTTAGAGCATTTATTATAACTGTAATTGCCTTAATATTGCTACAACTCAAGTGCTCTAGGTTGCACTGCATCTGAAGTGTTTGTGTGTTTTAGCTGCGTTTCTGTATATATAGACTTCTCTGTATATGTAGACTAGCTACTTATTCTGCTGTGTTACTGCCTCTTAAATCGTATTTCAGTTGTGCACTTGCCTTGCTTCACTTAAAAAGTTTTAAATTGCTAATATTGTAGAGTTTTAATTGCATTTACTGTTTAAGGACTACACACTCAAGTGTGTTAGCCTTTTCTGTGTTTATTTACTGTATTATTGCATTGTTTAGCCTGTTTTGGCAAAAAAAAATACTGTCTTAATTGCTCGTTTCCCACCTTTTCTAGCCAGTCCATATCCCCAGGCTTTGCTTGTCTCAGGACTTTATTTTCTGTGCTCAGAGCTATCCAGACCTTGCTGTGGTAGAGGGAAGTCCTACTGCTTACCAGTGGGACAGGTGAGCATTGTCCCGCCTATCTAATGCTAGAGGAGTGGTTTCCAGCTCTGAAATTGTAATTTTATTAGCCTTTTTGGGCTGATTTCTATCCCTTTCAACTTTCTGGCTTAAAAACGCGTGTGTTTGCACATTTTTCACATCGTGCAGTACTGCGAGGCTACAGTTAAACTATTCCAGGTGCCAGAAAGTTTGCTCTTCATATTTTCCCTTAGAACTAGCTGGTTTCTCAGTAGTAGCACTAAAATCTGAACCCCTGTGACTAGCACTTGCTCTAGAACCTGCTGGAAAGCACTAGGAAGCCTGAAACTGATTAAAGCATTCAGCTCTCCTTGTCAATAAGGAGAAATTAATCATAGGCAATAAACAACCTATAATTGCAAAGTACCTTGCAAAGGTAAGGGAAGGGAAAACAGCTCTTAAACTTTACAAAAAAGCACCTAAACAGGCATGTCCAAGGGTCAGCTTCCGGTGATTTCTCCTGTCCACCTGGTGAATCTGGGCATACTGGGGCAATGTGGCAACTGCCTCATGTACACAGACAATCCTCTCCTCCTACCACCCAACACTACAATCTGTGAGAGATGCACTTACATAGCCAAATTGGAAGCAAAGCTCTCTCCGGCCAAGATTGTGCTAGACAGTCAAGAGAAGAAGGTTAACACCTGCATTACACCTCAAGCAACTCATAGCCCTTCTAAACCCACACCATCAACACCCACACATAGCAACACTAAACCCACATATGTGGAGGCCCTTAACATTAACCTGCCCAGGCAACAAGGACCCCGAAGCGAGCAAACAAACACCAGTCACAACCAAAGTGACACATAGCTCACAACACCAGTTTGCCACCCAACAACAGCCCCTAAGGCAAGACAATGTACCCAGCACTTTAGTCATAGGTGACTCTGTAGTCAGGCACACTGATGTCCCACTCACCAGGCTGAACAAGGAGAAAATTACAGTCAACTGCCTGTCAGGTGCCAGGATCTGCCACATAACACATGCACTCAAGTCACTCCACAACAAGTACAAATACGACTCTGTCATTGCCCATGCTGGAGTGAATGACGTGAGACGTACCTCCCTGGACTACATGAAAAGAGACATGGAAGAGCTCTTGGATCATGTGACCCAGGCAGGTATGACCCTAGCCCTGAGTAGCATCCTGCCTTCCCCCAGAATGATACCACAGTATAAGGACAAAATGATTGACTTCAATGATTGGCTAAGCTTCTGGTGTCATTCAAAGGGGATCCAGTATTTGTCTGCCTGGGAAGACATGATCGACAAACCACGATGCTTTGCCAGAGATGGTCTGCACCTGTCACCCCTGGTTTTCGGGTTACTGGCTAAAGCTCTTGCCACCCCTACAGTGCCTTTTTTAGGCAAGGTTCAAAGGATAAAACCACCACCGTAACAGATACAAGCATGCAAAATCTGAAGGTAATGCTACTCAATGCTAGAAGTCTAAACCTCAAAATGCACTCTCTCGAGGCACTCCTAAAAATGGAGAACATCGATATCTGTGCAGTAACTGTGACCTGGTTCAAGGCTCCAGACAGCACCCCTGCAATACCAGGCTACAATTCTTATCACAATTTTCAGCCACAAAACCAAGACCGAAACACTAAAGGTGGAGGAGTGTCCATATTCACCAAGGATATTCACACCTCCAGGCTAGTTGCCCAACACAGTGCATCTGAAATTCTCCAGGTGCAACTAACACTAGGTAAGACTGCAATCCAAATTGTAGCTTGCTACAGATCCCCCACCATACCCCAAGATTCTCACTACACCTTCCTAAACATACTGGAAAATATTAAGATACAACCAAACACCCTAATCCTGGGTGATTTCAACTACCCTGCCATTAATTGGGAAAACTACTCAGGTACCATTGCCTTTTCCCAATGGTTCTTGGAATTCATAAATTCCAACGCCCTGGATCAACTAATCCATTGTCCCACCAGGGGCTCCAATATCCTAGACCTGGTCATTACCAACACGGGAGATAGATGCTCCACACCAGTGGTCACCCCCACATTGGTCAGGTCTGACCATAAGCAAATCACCTTTGACATCCACATCCCACCCCCACCCCCCAGTAAGGAAACCTCCTTAAAAAACTTCTCCAAAGCCAACTTCATGCTACTGAAGTCAGAAGTGACAAACTTCACAACACCCACGCATACGGGATCTGGAAGTTCGACTGCAGAATCCTACACTAAGACACTGTATGAGTACATCCACTAGTGCATGAATCGTGCCATCCCATATAGAACCAAGATGCTCTTCTCTAATAAAAGGAAGCCAATCTGGTGGTCCCCTGCTATAAACAAACTATACAACAGAAGGAAGAAACTGTTGCAGAAAAGAGGAAAATCCCAGGATGCAAAAAACTCCCTTACCAGCCTCAGTAAGAAGCTGAGATCCCTCATAAAATCCTCAAAAGCTAGTTATGAAAATAAAATTGCCATAGATTCCAAAGACAACCACAAGGCATTCTATAGTTATGTCAAGAATCTAAATGGCAATGCTCAGATCTGCTCTGAGCTACAACAGAATGGCATTAAATATACTGATCCCAAGGATATTGCCAATATCCTGGCAGATCAATTTAGTGCCAACTTCACCCCCCTCTCACCCCCTAAAGGGCCTATCTCAATACCAAAATATTGCCAAATTCCGATAATCACGGCCACACAGGTAGAAACTGCACTCTCCAAAGCTAAGAATACAGCATCCATAGGACCAGATGACATCCCAGGCTGTTACTACATGAACTACAAAATGAACTGGCACCTCACCTAAGTGTCATGTTTAATCATAGCCTCACCTCAGGCTTCATGCCCACTGAGTGGTGCACAGCCACAGTTATCCCGCTCCACAAGGGAAGATCCGCCTTGTATCCTGGGAACTACCGTCCCATCAGTCTGACAAGCCTGATCTGCAAGGGCATGGAACACATTATCATGGAACTTATAAACAAAGACATTGGCAACCTTCAAACACTGGACCCCACCCAGTTTGGGTTTGTGAAGGGCCGATCTTGTCTCCTGAATCTGATTGACTTCTTCGAATCAGTCTCCAGAGCTGTGGACGAGGGTACGGTGGTCCACGCAGCCTATCTGGGCCTCGCCAAGGCCTTCGACACCATCCCCCACTCTGGAATCATAGATAAACTTAGTAAGCTGGGCACAAATCCTTATTTCACTCGATGGGTTGCCAACTGGCTTACTGACAGAACCCAGACTGTAAAAGTAGCCGACTCCAAATCCAGCTCCAGACAAGTGACAAGTGGAGTATCTCAGGGTTCAGTCCTGGGACCACTCTTGTTTGGCATCTACTTCTCTGAAGTACAGGCCAACACTAAGGGACTCTGGCTAACAAAGTTTGCAGATGACTGCAAACTGGGTGCCATTATTGAATCCCCAAATGATGTGGATATTCTACAAAAGGGCCTTACAGAAACAGATGCCTGGTGCCAGAGCCATGGGCTCAAGCTTAATGCCAAGAAATGTACAGTTATCCCCTTTGGAAAAAAACATGTACCCATGAATTACCCCATAGGTGGCAGGACACTAAACATCGAAAGTGTGATCAAAGACTTAGGGACACAGGTGGACAGGGGTCTCACCTTCGATAAGCACATCACCACAACAGTCAGGGAATCCTTCTATATGGCACACCTCATCACTAATGGCTTTTCATCCAGAAAAAAGGAGGTCATTGTCCCACTGTACTCATCCCTCATTAGACCCATTATAGAGTATAATGCCCCATTTGGAATGTACCTCACAAGATATCTGCAACAGCTGGAAAGGCCACAGAAATACCTCACTAAAAGAATCACAGGCCTAAAGCAGATGCCATATGCTGACCATCTAAAAAAACTCCAGCTATACTCTGTGGCATATTGTCTACTCAGGGGTGATCACTACTTAACATACAAGGCCATGTCAAACCCTGAGCTGTTGGACATGCTCCACTTAAAGAAATCCCAATCCCTCAGAGCCACACGCTCCAGGGATCTAAACCTTTACATCACAATGTACAAAACATGCTGGAGGGATAGGATCCTGACCCAGAGACTCCCCATACTCTGGAACAGACTGCCCATACATGTCAAGCAGAGCACCTCTTTGGCCCTCTTCAAAAGGAACCTTGATGATTGTATGGGAGATAGGAAATTGACCCCGGGGATCATGTCAGTCACCCTGCTAGACAGGGGTCCAGAGAAGTAAATATTGTGGGAAGAAATATCCAGGGAATTGTTATGGCTAGGCTTGCATAGGCCCTAGGGCCGATAGCCTAGTACTAACCTATGAACCTCTGAACCATTTTCATTTTTCCTCAATGATTGGATAGAGGATCCAACCATGGATCTGACTCAGTCACATTTAAAAGATTCTTGGATCCAACTCATGAGCTCATTCCTCACCCATAATGGCCAAGTCAACCTGCTATACCGTAGACTGAGTTTGCTGCCTTATAATCCCTAGATGAAATTAATCCTAAGCATAGTCAAAGGAAGAATAAAAGTAGCAGAGCTTGGGCTCAAACCTGGAACAGATGTTCCACAATAACCACAAGATCACTCCAAGATATGAAAGGAAGGGGGAAAGGAAGGTGGGGAGTTGAGGAGGAATTAAAATAGACAGCACAGATGCATAGTTATGGTGAGTACATAACTTTAATACCAGATGTTGTCCTCTTCCTGCATTCCTCAAAAATTGGGACAGAGTTCCCAGCTATGTGAGCCTGGAGTGGCCCTCATGGAAGGATATTCCAGAGTACTGCAGAACCAAAGGCAGCTATGCTCCTGGAAGTCAAATCAGACTTGTAATGAACAGTAAAGGCATGAGGATTAGACCAGGTATCTGCTGCACAAATATCGTCAATAGAAGTTGTAGACCAAAAAGCAGAAGAGATAGCCATGGGGACCTTGTGGAATGTGCTTTAGGGGGTCTGGGTAGGGATAGACCTTGCTGATTACAAACAAAGGAAATAAATCAGTAATCCATTTGGCCATGGTCATTTTAGAAACTGGTGATCCCAATATGTTTGGGAGAAGGAGACAAACAATTGTTCTGACTTCCTGAAATCTATTGTTCCATGGAGATGAAAATGTAGTTGCCTATATACATCCAAAATATGTAGCATGTACTCTCCTTTGTTAGCAAAGTTGGGAAAGAAAACAGGCAAATTAATAGCTTAATTAATATTTGTTTTGGAGGCTAATTTAGGCAAAAAAGATGGATTAGTTCATAAGATAACCAAGTCTTTGTGAAAAATAAGATGAGATTTGGAAGCGAGAGACTAGAGTTCAGACACTCATCGTGTAAATGTAATGGCTACTAGAAAAATGTTTTCCATTTAAATCAGACTTAGCTGATGGTTCAAAGGGTTTCCGAGTTAACTCTTGCAGCATGTCTGTCAAATTCCAGGGAGTGGGGGGTGATGGGTCCTTCACTGGGGGCCTAAGCAAAAAAGTACCTTTCAGAAAGGCTTTGCACAACTTTGAAGAAGCTAAGGAGGAAGCATTTTCTCCTGAGTAAAAATTAGATATGGCTGCCAATTGCACGTTGGCAGTAGAACAACTAGCTCCTTCTTGAAAAATAGATTCTAAAAATTCTAGGACCACAGAGGTAGGAACAGTGAAGGGGTTCAGTTCCTTTTGTAGAGCCCAAATTGATAATCTTTTCCATTTACTTTTGTAGAGGCCTTGTAGGAAGATAGCAGTACCTGTCAGACTGGGGGAGGAAAGCCTGGGCTGTCTAGCTTTCAGTGGAATTGGAGAAACCATGTGGTCAACTTCAGGCCTAGAATGTCTGAATGATCCATCCCAGAGTGGTGCAAAAGCAGGTCTGGACTGGGGTCAGGTATCCATGGTGGATAACGAAGATGAGACCAATGGAAGGGAGACCACACTTGACAAGGCCAAAAGGGGACAATGAGGATAACTGTGCTCTTTAACCAAAGTGCCTTCTGTAAGAATTTGGGAATTAGAGGTATCAGGGATAAGCATAAAGGAGACCAGAGGGCTAAACATGGACTAGAGCATGTCTCTGTGACTACCCTTGAGGGGGGATTATGGCAAAAAACCTGATGCACTTGTTGTGGGGAGAGGCAAAGAGGTTGCAGTAAGTTTGGCCCCAAAGATGGAAAATCTTCTTTGCCACTAACTGAGTGAGAGGCCACTCATGAGACATCAGAATGGCCTTGCTGAGTTTGTCAGCTAGAACACTGGACTTCCCTGGTATGTGCATTGTCATAAGAAAGTGGCTGGAGGAGATTGCCCACTGCCACACTCTCATTGTCTCTCAACAAAGGGAGTAAGACTGGGTTAATCCCAATATGATGATGTACCAAGCAACAAACATGTTGTTAGTTTGTACCACAATCATCCCAAGAGGAAAAATGTCTTGAAAGGCTTGCAACTCTAGGAGGAATGCTCTCATCTCTAGGACACTTATGTATGAATTGGTCTCTTCTGGGGACCACATGCCTTGGATCATCCATCCCAAAAAATGCCCCCCCCCCCCCAGTTGAGAGGTGTCCATGGTTGTCTTGGCTACTGGAGGTGCAAGTACAAAAGGACAGCCTAGGAAAATTTCATCCAACTGAATCCACCAATGTAGATGTTTGCAAATTCAAGTGAGTTTGACCAGAAAGGACAAGGGATGATGAAGAATTGACCACTGAACAGCTAGGGTCCATTGAAAAATGTGCAAATAAAATTGGGCCATAGGAACGAAGGTTGTGGTAGCTGCCATTGACCCTAGGGCCTCAAGAACAATCCTGGCTGAGGGAGAAGGGTGTGCAATAATTTACTCCAACTGGTAATTGATTATCCTTATATGATCTGTTGGAAGAAAAGCTGTCTGACTTACTTTGTTCAACTGGGCATCTATGAACTCCAGGCTCTGAAGAAGTTGAAGATGAGATTTGCAAATGTTGACTGAGATGACTAGTGATTGACATAATTGAAGCAAGTAGTCCCTGGATTCCTCTAGGAGATGCTTGGGGCAGGGAGGAGCCAGTCGTCTATGTATGAAAACACTCAAAATCCCAGCAGTCTCAAGTGAGCTGCCACCACTGCCATACATTTGGTAAACACCCTGGGGGCTGTGGTGAGACCAAAGATCAGGGTTCTGAACTGTTAGTGACTGGCTCCTAGACAAAAGCGCAGAATCTTCAGGATTGTCTGTTCAATTTGATGTGGTAGTATGCATCCTGAAGATCAATGGAGCACATCCAACCATCCTGTAGAAATGACAGAATGGACTGAAACATGACCATGCAGAATTCTGACTTTTAACACAAATGAACTTAGTTTGCGTAGAGGTAGAATTGGTCTCAGGTCCCTGGTTTTCTTTGGCATGGAAAAGAATCTTGACTAAGTTCTGAATCCTTTCTAGTCTGGAAAGACCTTCTGGATTAGAACTTTTGTCTAGAAGTTTTCAAATTCCTTGAGTTGCCACCTCCCTTTGACTGGGTGGGATGTCAGGGAGCCTTTTTCTTTTCATTGGGGAAATCTGAAAAAATGTTTTTTAATAACCTCTGGATATGATTTTTAGTGCCCAAGAATCTGTTGTTATTGATGCTCAGACATCTGGGTGCAGAGATAAGCACCTCACTCAGCTGCCCCCAGAGTTGAGCAGTCAGGTAACTTTTTAGGAGCGCTGGAATGATTTATCCAAAAGGAAATCTTGAAAACCCTGTTTTTGTGAGCCTCCCCTGCCACAAGGACAGGATCTTCCATTTGAACTCCCACCAGTGCACCTCAAGGAATTATCCCCACATGAATCCATTAAAGGACCCTGAGACTTACAAAATCACATTTTCTTGCCACCTCTTTGATTCACAGAAAAGGATCATTGATGGGTAGAAAAGCACATCCCAATGGCAGACAGGGTCCTTCATTTCTGTTCACTCTGGGAAAGCATCGTTCCTGTTCACTCTGGGAAAGCATTTCCTTCACGGTAGGGCCAAACAATGATATTCCACCAAAAGGGGCATTAATGAACAAAGAATTGAAAGGCTCCACAAAGTTCCATAGACACATCCAAGCATGTCTCTTAATGGCTATGCATGAACCAGCTGCCCATGAGGTGCCCTCTGCAGCATGGACATTAGCCTTATGGATGCAATAGAGTTGGATAACAGAGTGAACGATTGTGAAGAAGACTTCTTGTAATCCTCCATGGACATGGACTCGGAGAGAGATTTGGAGAATTCCTTAGTCAAATTCCACTTAAATCTTATGAAATGTGCTAAGTAGTTCAGAGACTGTAAGACAAAGGTCATTGAGGCAAAAATCCACTTTTCAAATATGTCCAATGCCCTGGACTCTGTGTTAGAGGAATGGAAAGTAGTGGTCTGCTCTGCCACCTTCTTCTTTGTGGTTACCGCCACAACCATATCATCAACAGAGACTCCCTTGCTCCAGTGTGACCTATCTTTAGGTGGTGCCAGAAATTTATTAGAGAAATGGGGAATGGTTTCTACAGTATACAGTTCCTTTCACGCCCTGCAAGAAACTAGATCTATAAGCTCATCTGCTGGAGGAGTCACCCAAGATGTAGAGACCCAAAGACTTCCAGAAATACTGACTCCTCTTGGGAAGGGGTATCAGGAGATCATCCACCCTTTTGCTTGAGAATCTCTAGGATGTCTCCAAAGAAGTTTGCATCCAGTGAAGATCTGGGGGATCCCTCCCCTTCATCGAAGCCACTGTCCTCAGTGAGAGACTTCATGGGGGAATCTGTGTGTCTCCTCTTACAAGTTCTCTTTTGGGGAACCTCTTCAGTGGGGTGATCTGGAGGAGTATCCAAAGAGAGGGGGAAAATTCTTGATGGGAACTCTCTGGATGCTTGTCGGTGATGGTTGTCCCTGTGGAATGGGACTGAGAGGATCAGAGCTCAGACCCAAAGAAGGTCTGGCTGTAGGATCAGAAGAAGAAAGAGTAGTGGAATCTCTTGGGTGAGAGAAAACCCTCTCCACTACCTCAATGGCAGAAGGACTGAGAGAAGCCATAGCTGGCCAAAGCTCCCAATGCTACCACTCCGTGGCCCTGCCCGGACCCATGCCTTGAAGGGGAGGTTGGGCCTGATCTGTCCAATGCCAAAGCTCCAAGGAGCAGGGACAGCTCGGAGAACAGACTCCAGACCCAGCACCAATACTTCGGCTCTGAGACTTGTCCTGGTTCAAACGAATTGGGGCTGAACCAGTCAGGGAAGGAGTCAAAGACTAGCTGTCTTTGGATCCAGTGTTGACTCTCTTGGGTCTCTTGGATCCAAGGGCTCTGAAACTGTGGGTCAGATCATATAAGGAGTGATCACTGCATGAGAAATAGAAGGGAAGCTCATGGATTCAATGGGAGCCAAAGCTGAGATAACCCTCATCTGAATCTGAGCTCTGATGAACTTTCTTCACCATCCTATCCAGTTCAGCTTTCTAAAAGCTCCTGGAGGACCTGATGGAAGAAGTGGTGGACTGGGGCTGAGGCTGTCCCTTCAGAGTCCCCTGAAGGAAAGAGGAATAGAGCTGAGGGAAAACGGGTTCTACAGTGAACCCTAGGTATCAGGTGCTTGGAGACTTGATAAGAACAGCTGTTAAATCCAAGGACATGGGATGCAACTGCTTCCATTTCAGATCCAAAGAGGTCAGATGCAATTTCTTTTGGATCTTTTGAGGAGGCTGCAAAGACAGAGTAGTCTTTTGAGTGTGGGTTGGAGACTGTTTACTTGATTCTTTTGCCTGTGAAGAGGCTTTGGATGATTTTATGGGAGCTTAAGCCCCCGAAGTAGAAATTAGAAAGTGACAGTAATCCCTTCAAAACTAATTTGTTTCTGCAATCACTAAAGGCCTTGGAATTAAAGACTACAGTAATGGAACAGTCTGTGTTGAGATGAAAAGCTCAAAGGCAGTAGACATACTCCCTGTGGGCATCAGAGATAGGGACCTTATGCTCACAGGAAGTGCATTTTTTAAAGCCCATTGGTTTCTCAGCCATTACACTACTCTTCACCACTACTAACAAAGAAAGAAAGAGAATGGAAAAATAATTGTTTTAATATATATTTTAACTACCTACAAAAGTACCAAAGAGAATACCCTGTAGAGAGTAGAAAGGAGGAAAGGATATGGAAGAGTACTAACAATGGTACCAAGAGCTACCTGAGGTAGAAGGTGTAGAAGAAAAAAAATATCACAAGTTAAAAGAAACTCAAAAATTGAATTGCTAAGTGAGGGAGGTGGGTGAAAGAAGTAAGATCATAAGGTAGGAGGTTCTAGAGAAGAAAAATATAAGACTTACTGCAAGATAAAAAAAAAAAAAAAGCTCTTAGAGATGGGGGTAGCCGAAGGGAGGGGAAAATCATTGATGGGAACTGTCTGGATGCTTGTTGGTGATGGCTGCCCATGTGGAATAGGCCTGAGAGAGAATCAGAGCTTGGACCTAAAGCTGGTCTGGATGAGGATCTCAATAGGAGAGTAGTCAAATCTCTTAGGTGAGAGAAAACTCTCTCCATCTGTAGTGATATGGTGGCAAACAAGAACTGAGGTATAGCAGGATGACTGGGGCATTATGAGTAGAGGGAGGAGCTTGTGAGTTGGATCCAAGAGTCTCATAAATGAGGCTGAGTAGATCTGATACCCAATCACTGAGGAACAACTGAAAAGGGCATTATATCAATCAGTTGTACAACAAAGAAAAAATCTTGGCCAAGTGTAAGAGGAGCAATGCCATACATACTAAAGCCTCCTGACCAATCTAAATGGCTGCTAAGGGGATTAATTAATACTTCAAAGCTAAATTTGAAGAAAAAATAGTTTCTCAGGCACAGGACAACCACAAAGCTTTCTACGGCTATGTCTGTAACCTCAGGGAAAATATACAACAATGTGCAGAACTTATTGTAAATGGCACCAGCCACACTGAACTGGAAACCATTGCCAACCTTTTGGCTGAATGTTTCAGCTCAAATTTCTCCACCCACTCCCCAATGATAGTTCTAAGGTAATACCACATAACACAATCCCCCCAACCATTACTAGGGAACAAGTCATCAATGCACTTTCCAAGCCCAAAATCACTGAATCAATGGGCCTTGATAACATCCTGGGATGTTTAATACATAGCATGAAACATGACGTCTCTTGTTCACTTGAATCACTTTTCAACTAAAGCCTTCAGTCAGGCTTTGTGCCCAAGGAATGGAAGATGGCTACAGTCATTCCACTGCATAAAGGAGGTCCAACCACTGATCTGGGTAACAAAAGAGCCATAGGTCTTACCAGCCTCATATGTAAAGCCATGGAAAGAATTATAAGGGACATGAAAAATGAGGACATGGACAACCTGCAAACACTGGACCCATCATAGTTTGGCTTTGTTAAAGGAAGTTTATGCCTATTAAATCTGGTGGGCTTTTTTGAAAGGGTCACCAAAGCATTGGATGAAGGTAACACTGTGCACACAGTTTACCTCAACCTGCCCAAGGTTTTTGATACAATAACCCAACTCAGGCATTATAGACAACCTTAGTAATATAGGTATAAACCCTTTTATTACCTGCCAGATAGCCAATTGGCTCACTGATAGGACCCAGGAGGTCAAAATAGGTGAGGCCACCTCCACCAAGAGGCCAGTCACTAACAGAGTCTCCCAGGGCTCAGTACTGGGCCCACTCCTTTTTGTAATCTATTTCTCTGAAATGGAAGCAAATACTGAAGGTGTTTGGCTGACTAAGTTTGCATATGATTGCAAACTGGAGGTTATCATCAACTCCCCTGCAGACACTAACGTTCTTCAAGAAGGTCTGTCTCTGACTAACAAATGGTGCCAAAGCCACGGATTAAACTCAGTGCTAAGAAATGCATACCCTTTTGGAAGTCAACTATCCCGGCTAATTTCCATGTTGATAATACACCACTAAGAGTTGACCCAGTGGTCAGGGATTTAGGTACACATGTAGACAGCAGCCTTACCTTCGAACCTCACATGGCCATAGTGGTAAGGAAATCCTTTTATGTTGTACAGCTTATTAATAAGGGCATGGCATCTAGGTCCAAAGAGCTCATTACCCCACTGTACTCCACCCTTATCTGACCAATAATAGAGTACAATGCTCCCTTTGGTATGTACCTGACCAGCCATATGCAGCAGCTACAGCGACCTCAGAGGTTCCTTACAAAATGAATACAAGAAGCAACAAATCTAACTTACGCGGAATGCCTTAAAGCCCTTTTCCTCTATTCAGTCTCCTACAGATTGCTGAGAGGTGATCTATGCTTGACTTACAAGGCATCTGTAAACCCCACACTTATGAATCTCCTACATAGTCAAAGGTTCGCTAATGAGATCCAAATAAGGATCCAAGTCCAAAATAAGGATGTACAATTTATTATACCACAACTTGTAACACGTAGAATAAAAAAATGCCAAAACACATTAACGCTATAACAAGTAATAGTACATTTTCATACAAGCTTCATCAGATGCAAATACCCCTGGCTAAGCAATACAAGCTTTTATGTATGGCTAAAAATCTAGAACCAATCTCTGTCTAGAAATAATTAATTTAAAACCAATCAAATTACATAACAAAATTAAAAAAAAAAACAGTCCTTTGAAATCACTTGTATATAAATACATGAAAAATATAGATACTAACAAATGAATTATTGTAATAAAACCACAATTTGTATACTTGATTTATAATAAATGCTTGATTAAAACATTTTAAAACAATTGAATGAATGAATACATGAATAACAGTGGCTTAATGAATGTTTTGCTACCATCTAGTGGCCATGTAGAAAATCACACACACACACATATATATATATATATATATATATATATATATATATATATATATATATATGTATATATATATATATATATATATATATGTATATATATATATATATATGTATATATATATATATATATATATGTATATATATAAAAAATTAATAAATAGTGTAAATTCTAAAAAATAAATTATTATAATAAAACATTTTGTGTATTTGATATATATTATTTACTTGGTTGACAATTTAAAACAAATAAATAAATAATTGAATAAATGACAGTAGTTTAAACATTTTTTACTACCATCTGAATCACCATATATACGCGGTGGTGCAGCAGTAGCATTGTTGCCTCACAGCAAGAGATTCTCCCGTTCGATTCTCGGCTGGAGTGTGGGGAGTGCCTCCTGTGTGGAGTCTGCATGTCCTCCCTGCGGTTGGGTGGGTGTTTGAAAGACATGCGTAATGGCCGTGCCTTCGTTAAAGGTTGAAAGTCGAGCTGGCACCTCGGCGTTCGTGAAAAATCTACTGCCAATCATTAGCGGACCGGAGTTATGCTGTGACGACCCCTAACCGGGAAAAGCCGAAAGACACAGCAACAACAATCTGAATCACCATATGGCAAATTAAAGTTTGGCAGCTCTCAATTTAAAAGGAAAGCTTGTCATTCAGGCCTGGATTTCTTGTGGCATCCAGTACAATCTGCCAATAAAGCTCTCGATATTCGAGTTTGGCCTTCCACATGCCCCCTCTAATTTCTTTAGGCACAACTTCCAATGCAAAAAATGAAAATGATGCTTGTGGACACACTTCTTTATGACGGAACAGAGCATTATTTATGTTTTCTTTCCTAATTTCCTAAAGATGCTCATAAATTCTCATTTTTAATTTTCTTTCTGTCTTGCCTATATAGAATAAATTACATTGCTTACATAGGGCCAAGTAAACCAAATCTCCTACATATTCGTAAGTCAAAGAGTACAAGGAATACAAGGTCTAGGGACTTGAATTTTGTGTGCGACTTGTTCAGAACATGCTGGAGAGACCGATATGTGTCTCAGAGACTGTCCTTCCTATGGAACAGGCTTCCCATCCATGTAAAGCTGAGTTCATCTATTACCCAGTTTAAGCACAACCTAGACCAGTGGATGGGGAATAGGAAATTTACAGTGGGCTTGGCACCTATCTCCCTCAATGCCCTGTTTGTATACAGGAGATCATTATTCTTCTGGGGAGCACTTGGCTAGGCTTAGAAAGCCCCCTCAGGTTGTTAGCCTAGTAGCAATCTATGAATCATGATATTCATACTGACTGGAGAAATTTGTTCAGTGCACTGGAGAACTTCCCCTACTCTTTTTGAACATTCGATGATGATAGCAGGCTGTCAGTAGTGCTTGGAGAATGCCAAGATGGAGGAGGAAAGGAGAAAGCAAGAGATTGGAGTGCTGCAGAGTACTGAAATACAGACTCTATAGGAGAGGAGATTGTTGTTATAAAAACTGGAGGAAGGAGGTCTGGAAATTCATGTCTCTGGAGATGATGGATTGAGATGCCAAATGCTCATAAGAAATTAAGCTGGAATACTGTGGTGAACGATGAACTAAGGGGAGTAAGAGGGTTGGTGCTGCCAGATGAATCAGGAAAAGATTCAGTGGAAGCTCTTGTTCTTGGAGTGGGGGTTGGCATAATGGTTAATGTGTTTACCTTAGAATCACAAAGTACATGGTTTGATTCTCACAATGGGTAATTGGCTAGGCTTAAAATGGCCCATAAGGACAGTTAGCCTAGTACTAAACTATGAACTATGAACTATAAGAAGCTGGATTGCTAAAAGGTGCTGACAGCAATTTGGTGTATGCTTGGCCAGTGAAGTAGCTGGGTTTAAAGTCATATCCCTGCAACAAGGTGTTGTGAGCAGCAGAAAAAAAAAGGTTACATATCAGAAATGGTAAACAAAGGAAAGAAAGATACTGTGACTAAAGCTGAAAGAAGACTGATGCAAGGACAACAAAACCAGTAACAAAGACAAATGATAAGAATCAAAAGAAAGAACAATGATGTTATTAACAGGTATGACATTATCAATAGTATTATTTTTACCTTTGAAATTTAAAATACATGACATAAGAGCATTAATAAACTTTGGAAAGGAAAACTTTTGTGAAGTTACTTTGAATCATTTAGTTTACTCAAAATAAGTGGTGAAAAAGAGCTAATTTGCACTATGGAATAAATATATTTTTTAGAATTTGGAACTGCAATTAAGGAAAAACATGCAAGTGAGAACATCTGACATCAGAAATTTGAGTTAAAGACCCCATCTGTTGTTGTTACTCTTCATTCCATTCATCACTGATGGGTTTCGGTTCCCCTGAGTCAGCCTTATACCAAGCTCGCGCCAGCCAAAAACTCTCAAGCTAAGCTTTTACCTATAATCCCCTTCTCCCTGTTACCTCAGATCTCATTTGCAGCATAGCCATAAAGCCACGTTCAAGCCAGCTCTCAGCTAAGTCTTTGATATTTTGGGTAGATAAGTGTTTATTAGAAAAGTTTGATACCTTACTCTGCTTTATCTTTTCCTGTACCTAATTATCGCTAAGTCTACCCTTTTTCCAACTTTCCTGTCAACTACCTGTTGGAAATCTTTGTACCATAGCTGGTACACTCCCTTCTCTCTACCCGCTGTGGTAATCTTCAGATACCATTGTTGGTATTTTCCTGTGATTTCTAAGTTGTGGTTGTAGTATTGTTTTTTGTTGTTGTGATCTGTTTCTTCCTGGTAGTGTATCATTTGTGTTGGTGTTAACATGTCTGAAAAAAGGGCACTTCAGGCTTCAAACAATGCCTGAAGTGTAGAAGAAAAATGCCGAACAGTGACACTCATGATGACTGAGTTTATTGTTTGGGAGTTTTTCATTTCTCCGTACATCCACCTTGCTCTTTGTGTCTGGGTTTTAGTTCACGCACCCTGAATGAGCATAAAAATAAACTGATTTTAAAGGGCCTTCTTAAATCACCAGTACCATCTACTTCAAGTGTTTCAGTGCCACCTTCATCAGCACCGACAACATCTATGGCACCAACTATGACTGAAACTAAAAATTTGATATCTACCCCGAGTCCAGCACCGAGGCTTCCCACAGTTCCACTAGCTCAGATGGACATTACTTCCCCTATCATCTCAAAATTGGAGATGGTAGTGCCATTAGAAGTGTAAGCACAAACCCAATATTCTCTATCTGTGGACCCCTTCTTGGGACAGGTTTATAGTCCCTTCCTAGAAAGTCCAGAATCCCCTTCAGGGATAGCCACTAGATCTACCAGGAGCCTTTCTGAACTAGATGTGGTGCACCTTGTGGATGCTGACAGCCAGGTGGCTCCCTTCTGATTCAAAAACCCAATCCCTTCTAGGACTTGGGAATTCTGCTTCACGGACTCCATCTTACTGTCCTCCTTGAAGGTTTCGAAGCCAGCCCTCGGTACTGTGCCTCTCTTGGCCCCCGTGGCTTCAGTGCCAATAGTGGACCTCGCTTTGGCCCCGAAGCCAACCCTTTGGCCTTCGGTTCCACTGGAACCAGGTCATCCTCAGTCCTGGGACTGGACTACAGGCTCCTTGGTCCCAAGTTCAGAGCCAACCCTTTCTACGGTGCCATCCATGGTGCCAGGAGCCCTGTCAGTACTCATCCAGCTTGAGGCTCCACTCCTGGGAGCAGGCTCAATGGAACAGTGTGTGACCATGGTTCTGAAGTTGTCCTTCTCGGTTCCAGGCTCCCACCCCTCTTTGAGCTGCCCTGCCTTCCAGGTGATGGAGAGGGTTCTTGCCTCTGTAGGCAAGCCTTCCCCATAAAAACCAGTATGTCCTTCCCCTGACCTGCAGCTGTCACAGGCCACCATCCCAGATCAAGCATGGGAGTCACAGGAGACCCTATTGCAGGGTGCCCTTTCCTCCAGGATCCTCCTCAGAAGCTCCCACTGAGGAAGTTCCTAAGAAGAAATCATGCAAGAGGAAGCATGTGGACTCCCCTAAGGAGTCCCTCACCGAGGATACAGATTATGATGAAGGGGAAGGGTCCCCATGATCACCCCCTGAAGACGTCTCCTTCGAAAACATCCTTGAGATCTTGAAACAGAGGGGTGATTGGAAGCCCAAAAAGCATTCCTCCAAGGAATCCATTTTTCTGCAGGCTTTTCATGCTTGACCATCTACCTCTTGGGTGACCCCACCTGCAGAAAAGCTTGTTCAGCTTGTGGTGCAGTGCACCTGGAAGAACCCCAATGATGTTGAAGCAATTCCCAGGAGACCAGACAAGATCCTCTCTCCCCCTGAAGAAAGTCCTCATTTGTCTAAAGGTTTATTAATAGATGCGATGGTGGTGGTGGCAGCCATGAAGAAAGAGATTGTTGAGGAGAGCCACGCTGTTCACCCACCTAACATGGACTCCTGGGCCATGGACAGACTGGGGAAGTGAGTTTTTGCTTCATCGACCTTTGCAATTCAGTTCTTGAACTACCTGGCACATTTCACCAGACTGCAGAGAGACCTCATCTCCGAACTCTGTGGTACTGTTATCAGTGCAAGTGTCTGATGAGGTTAATGACAAGGTAGCCTCATGGCTAGCGACCCTGGAATCCATCTCTAATTTGTCCATGAGGTTACTTTCACATGCAACCGAAGGGGCTTCTAGAGCTGCGGGTTCAGGTGTAGTTATGAGATGGCATGCCTGGATGTGCCTATGTGACTTTGCAGATCATTTTAAGTCTTCCTTCCTTAATGCTCCAGTGGAAGCATCTTCTCTGTTTGGACCTAAAGTGAAGGACATGCTAGCCAGGTGTGAGCAGGATAGCAAGACCTTGTCTGCCATTGGTGTACATTTCTCCAATCCTCGGCATTCTTTTTCCAGGAACCAGATAAGTGGGAAATTGTGGCACAAAAAGTCTCAGGGTCCTTTTCGTGACACATGTGGTGAGTTCACCCTCAGAGGCAGAGGGGGCAACTCTTCCGGAAGACACCCCTACAGAGGCAGAGGGGGTCTGCGTAATCAGGGTTCCAAAGATTCTTTCTCTGGACAACCCTATCACCCCTCCTGAAGAGTGGCCGCGATTGCTTTCCTCTGGAAGCAGTTGGGGGATGTCTGCTCTACACCTCAATGCCTGGCTATCTATTACCACCAATTCTTGGATGCAGAAGATAATAACCAGAGGTTACCAAATCCCATCCGACTCCTACCCAAAGCTACCAAAATGAATTCCAGATGTTCCACCCAGTCTAAAGGAAGAAGCAGCTATACAAATAGAAAAGATGTACTTAAAAAGAATCATCCAAAAAGTCCCACCAAACCAGATCGGATCAGGATTCTACTCAAGATTCTTTCTGGTACCAAAAAAGACAGGGGACTGGAGACCAATTTTGGACCTCAGCTGCTTAAACAAGTTCATCAGCCAGACAAAATGGTTCAGTCCATTCTCCCTTTTCTGGAAGATGGCGATTGGATGTGCTTAAGAAACCTCCAGGATGCATATTACCACATCAAGATGTACAAATGTTCCAGAAGGTTCCTTCGCTTCTGGCTGGGAGCCAATCATTATCAATTCTGTGCTCTGCCCTTCAGACTCGCTACAGCCCCCAGAGTGTTCACCAAATGCATGGCAGGAGTGACAGCTCACTTGAGACTACAAGGATTCTGGGTGTTTCCATATCTAGATGATTGGCACCTCACCGCCCCCACCAAACATCTACTGGTAACAGACTTGTACTACACTCTCTGACAAATCACCTGTGAATCCCGATAAACTGGGAGAAATCCAAACTAACTACAACCCAATCCTTGGAATTTATAGGGGTGACATTCAATACCTGCTCTTGCTTAATCTGTCTCCCATAACACAGACTTCAAAGACTAAGGATCCCGCTCCAAGTGATACTCTGCTATGACTTGGTTCCGGCTCGATAGGTTCTAAAGCTGTTAGGGTCAATGGCAGCATCTATATCAATAGTACCTCTAGCAAGGCTTCACATGAGACTCCTACAGTGGCTTTTGTTAACCCAATGGTATCCAAATTGCCACCCATTGTCCTTCCGATTCGAATAACAAATTGATGCAAACAAGACCTTTCTTGGTGGATGAAGTCACAGACAGAACTTTTGGAGCCGATCCTTTCACCCCCCTCAGCCCAGTGCCACTGTGACCATGGATGCTTCCCTGATAGTTTGGGGGGGGGCATTTTCAGGGAATGACTGTCCAAGGCACATGGTCCAATTTAGAGGCCAATCTGCATATAAACATTCTAGAACTGAGGGCAATGCTTTTGGCGTTGCAAGCATTTCAGTCTGCCCTTCCTTTGGGAACAATTGCTATCCAATTGGGCAACATGTCAGTAGTTTGGTATATCAACAAACAAGGAGGAACCAAGTCCTATCCCCTATGTCGAGAGGCCATGAGAGTTTGGCAATGGGTGATAGCTTCCAACCATTTTCTGATAGCAATGCATATCCCGGGGAATTCTAATGTGATCACAGACAAATTGATCAGATGCATTCTCCTGCTTCACAAGTGGTCCCTCAACCCCAACTTAGTGGCAAAGATTTTCAGCTGTTGGGGCCAACCTTGCTGTGACCTATTCACCTCCCCGTTCAACCACAAATGCAGCAACTACTTCACCCTAAATCCACCACAGGGGGAGTTCACGAGGGATGCTCTTATCCACAATTGCCCCACAGGACTGCTTTATGCTTATCCTCCCATTCCTCTGATTCCTCAAGTTCTGAAGAAAGCTCTTCAGTTGAAAAGCAAAATGATCCTCATAGCACCATATTGGCCTTGACAGGTATGGTTCCCCTTTCTCTGGCCTCATCTACTTTGCAGACCATGGACCTTGGATCCAACTACAGATCTGATGTCTCACCCCCAAGGATTGAGCCACCCAAACTTGACCAGTCTCAAGCTGACAGCTTGGTTTCTCCACTTCCAATGATCTTCAGGCATTGTAGTCTTCCCTGTCCAGTATGTGACATTATTCTGGCTTTGCATAAACCACCCACCAGAAAACTTTATGCTGACAAATGGAAAAGATTTTCTATTTGGTCTAAAGAGAGAAAACTCGATCCATATTCTTTACCGGTCTCTGCCGTACTCCAGTACTTATCTAACTTCTTTGAGGAGGGTGCCGCAGCATCAACTATATGAGTTCATTTGGCTGCCATCACTTATTACAATTTGGATCTGGTCTCCAGCGGAAGAGCTTCTTTTGGTTCAATGGTGCTCAGGAATGTTCTTCTATAGGGCCACCCAAGTGATATAAGGTAGCTGAGGACTCTATCCCATCAGTGATGAATGGAATGAAGCTTAACAACATCAGATAAAGAAGTTATGTCTTACCATAATGTTCCATCTGTGTTGTTGATCTTCATCCATTCATCACGTCCCACCCTCCTTCCCCCTCCTAGAGGCTCCTGGGGGATACTTTGGGTCAATTTCCTGGATTAAGGTTCTTGCTTGGAGACAGCCTCTACTTTTCTGATTTGGGCAAACTTGAGCTGAGGTAACAGGGAGAAGGGGACTTTGGGTAAAAGCTTAGCATGAGAGTTTTTGTCTGGTGCGAGCTTGGTATGAGGCTGACTTGTTACAGAGGACGGAACTGAAACCCATCAGTGATGAATGGATGAAGATCAGCAACACAGACAAAACATTATGATAAGACATAACTTCTTTTTTCTGTCTATTTGTAATAAAGTGTATGAGATGAAAAAGAATGTATGATGAAAGAAATGTTTGGATGAAGTGGGGGTATGGGTGATAGTAGATGTGCGTGAGGTAACAATGCAACATATTTCATATGGTTGAACTGTGAATTGGAAACTAGGAACAATTAGGTGTCCAGCTCAACATAAAGCATGATTTTTTTTATAGGGATGAGAATGACTTGGTGCCAGTGTAATAAAAGAAGATTGTGGGGAAGGAGAATATACCACAAAAAAGTGTAAGCCTAAATGTAGAACATGCAATGAATTTGGACTTTTTTGGTCTGACTGTCTTTTTGTACAAAAGGGAAGGTTAGAAGAAGAGAAGATTTCAAAAAGGCAATCCGTGAATAATATAGCTAAAGGTATTGGCAGATAAAGTAGAAGAAATATGTACCTATAATGGAAAAGGATGATGGGAATGAAGTAGGAAATATTTTGTAAAGAGAAAGTGTTACATTTCAAGATTAAAAAGCACTCGGAAGTGAAGTAGGGGAAAAGGAAGAATTTGAGACAGGAGGAGAACAAGAAGAAAATGCTACATCAGTCAGAGAGGGTGCAAAGCAGGAAAAGAAAAGAAAATAACTAGTAATGAGAAATACACAAAAAGGACAGTGATGATTTAGAAATATTAGCACTAAATGTAAACAGCATTCAAAATATTAGAGGTGTGGTAGTGACTGAATGGTGCATAAAATAAGTGTGGATGTTATATGATGCAAGATGTGTGAAGGAATAAAAAAGAAGCATTGAGGCAAAACATTTATATGGTCTGTGGGGAGTGAGATGTGCTCAGGAATAGGATTTGTTTTAAAGTGAAGAGATAAAGACACTGGCTAGGACAGTAATAGTACCTGCAAGACTAGTGGTACATGATATGAGGAAAAGGGAAAGATGTGTAAGGATAATTGCAGATATGACACAGAGGAAAACAATATCTGACAAACTTAAAAACGATGTCCAATTAAGTATGTCTGTTATTATGATGGGTTATTTTAACTGCAATATGAAAAATGAGAAGGGAAAATGACACAAGATACTAAAGCAATAAGACAAGTTATAAGACGTTGAGAGTTAAAATAGGAAAAAAAATAGAAAATGTTTACATAAAAGGGAACTTTCAGAACTGAAATACATTATGTGGTGTATTCAAAAATATGAAAGAAATAACGTGTGGTGGAAATGAATAAAGCAGTATGGGCTAGAATAGGAAATGACAGAAAAGTAATAAAAGACTAGAAAGGATTAAAAACACTGAATGGAGAGATTGCTGAAACAGATGAGACAAAAAGGAACATAATATTTTATGAGAAAATAATATGGCAATGAGATTATGTTATGAAAATTGGGACAGGGTGGTGGAATGCTTATAAAGAAAAATACAATAAAATATCTGTTGAGTGTAGAAAAAGAGTGAATTTGAGGAATAGGACAGTATATAAATATATCATAAAAAGAAACAGAATAATGTGGTGACAGAAAGAGATATATAAAGAATAATATGAAAAATAGAGAAAAGTTAAAGATATGTTGATTCACTTTTTTTCTTCAAAAATCAGCTAAAGTTTCACCATTTTTGGGAGAAGTGGTAAAAATAAGAGAAGGAATAATGGATGTACTGCTTGATTAAAACAGGGAAGGTTTGGATAATGGGCAGAGAGAAATAAATGAAATTGTGGAAATGTTTGATAGAACTCATGAAAAAGAAATAGTATAAGAAGTTTGGATTGTAAACATGTGAAAATGTAAAGGCTTTTCTAGAAAATGAGATTACTGTGAAAGACATTGAAAAATCAAAGAAAGAAGGGTAAAGGGCAGCACTAGGAAAAATGTATTAGGTTATGACTATTATAATGAGATGGATGAAAATTAGAAATTAATATTATGTAAAAGACAGAAAAGGGATTAACAGATAAAGAATGTGTGATGCAGCAATTAAGTTTGTATGGAAAAAAAGATAAAAGATATAAAAAAAATCAGAGACTAATAACACTGGAAATACAGCTTAGAAAATCTTTATGAAAACAATAGACTGAAGGATGCAGAAAGGCTTTTTGAAATCAAGCACAGAGAGGTGCAGGAAATGTTAATAGTAAAAGAAGTAACTGATATGCTTTTGAAAGAAAATAAGTAAGGCTAGCTAGTGATATGATGTTGCTAAGGTGTTCGATAAGGTCAGTCATGAAGCAATATGAAGCTTCAAGAGTCAGGATAGAAAACAATCTGATTATTATAAAAATATGCTGTGAAATGTTTCTGTTTCTAAGTGATGGATAGGAGGAAAGATAATTAGGAGAGTAATTAATCAAGGATCCCCATTAAGTATGTATCTGTATTGGTAATGAATGCAATAGTTCAGATATATATGTATGAAATGAAAGAAGCAGAATGTGAGATGAGATGGGAAAAGGAGGTTTAATACAAATTTGCCTGTCATATGCAGATGATTTAGTGATTGTAGCCAAAAAATAATTTATAGATAAATGAAGTGGTACTACAAGTAGAGGAATTATTAAAGAAAGCTTGGTTACAGTTAATTAAGACAAAACAAAGGGTTTGGTGAAACTAAGAAAAAGTGTAATATACTACACTAGAAAGAAATACATGTATTAGGAGTACAACTTGGAGAGTATGAAAATGCAATAAAACTGTTGAAAATAAGGGTGTTTGGGGGGATACATGTTCCCAACTGAAATGGAGAAAGAGATGTTAGAAATATTTTTTAAATTTATTTGGGGATCAAGACTGAATTCACTGAAAAGAGGGGTGATATATAATTAAAATAAGTTTGGGGTTTGACTCTTAAAAAAAAATCCTGTAATGTACTTAGTATATGGGCATTTTCCTCCGGGTAATACAAATGGTGTATGAGAGAGAGAGAGAATTGCAAACATTGGGGAGAATGTTATATGTAAGGTATGATTAAATATAAAGCAGAGAAAAGTAGTGGTAAACAAGAAATAATTTAAGCAATATACAAGAATAAAGTAATATTATACAAGATATTAATGAGATAAAACTAGAAAATTATGATCCGAAAATATTATATGGTATGTCCTCAGAAGGAATTTAAAAAAATATATAAAAATGTTATAAAGACTAGAAGGAAAATATGTGAGGATTATTATGAACCAGGGGATTTTCTATGCAGAATTTTGATGGATAATTTACCAGTAAGAAGTAATATGAAATATAAGGTACTGGAAGAAAGACAATGTGACTACTGGAATGAGGAAGAAATGATAAGAAGTTTTAAAAGGGAATATAAATAGGAAAGATTTAAAAGCATAATAATGGATTTAATATTATATGGAAAACATGAGAACAAAAAAGTGAGATTGAAAATGTATTTATTTATTTATTTCCAGTTTGATGACCGGGGGATGTCCACTGGGCTCAGGGAGCCTGTTTTCAGTGAAGGCTCAGGGAGAAAAGCTGCATGTTACAAAGTTTAGATACAGATACAATATAGAAAAGAAGAACAATTTACAATTATGTTTCATACTAGAGAGCAGGTGTAATTTCTTAGGTACGTTACCTTTAGATACAGACACAATATTATTAATGAACAATTTACAGTTACATTTCATGTTAGAGAGCAGGTGTAAATTCTTAGGTATAGGGTACAAATTTGATATTTACAATATGTACATATGTGTGGTAGCTTATAGATCACAGCTAGTGAGGCTAGTAATCATAGCTGGAGAGGGGTTTAGAGGTGGAGAGAGAATTATAGGACTAGGTGGGAGAATGCAGTTGCATTTTCTGTTAGAAGAAAGGTAGGAATGTAACTGAGATTTAAAGTTTTCAAAGTTTTCACAGGTCCTTAGAGAGGAAGGAAGAGAATTCCATTTTTTTGCTAAGGAAAAGCATAGCAGGAGTTGACCAGCAGGGCGACTGGGTTTTCGGACACAGATTAGGTTTTGGTGAGTAGACCTGAGAGTTCTCTGAGGGGTGTAAGGGAGAAGGATGTTGCATAGAGCAGGGCACTTAGAGGGTTGAAAGATTAGTTTGTGGGCTGTAGTGATCTGAAGATAGTCTAGATGGTTGGAAAGTTCAAGCCAGTGTAACAAATTAAGGGCAATACAGTGATGGGAGGAGTATTTGGTTTTGGTGACAAATTTAGAAATCTTATTATAACAGACTTCCAATTTTGAAGTGAGTGTGGCAGATAAGTTAGTTAACAGAGGAGTGCCATACATTAGTGAGGGGAGTAGACAGGTAGTGGCAAGCATTTGTCTGGTGGAAGGAGAGAGAAATTGGATGTTCCTGTATAGCATGCCAAGTTTTATATGGGTTTTCTTAATCTTTCACTGGATGTGAGTGTTGAATTTCAGGTGTTCGTCAATCAGTAGTGACCCCAAGTAGTTTGGCAAAGGAAACTACCTCTATAGTGGAGTTGTTTTGGCTAATGATTTGGAATGAGTTTTTATCAAGAGGGGAAGCTTTTGAGGGAGAGAATAATAGTATTTTGGATTTATTGGCATTTAGTGAGAGGTGATTCTGAAGCATCCAATTTTCAGTGGTGGAGAAAGCAGCTTGGGTCAGTGTCTGAAGCTCTGGGAGGTTGGTGGCACTGCAGATTAATATGGAATCGTCTGCGTATTGTACAATTTTGGTATCGGGTATGGCTTTGTGGAAATTGTTAATAAAGATGTTGAACAGCATTGGACCGAGTATGGATCCCTGGGGAGCCCCAGTAGTGGGGGAAGGAAAGATGAGTTGCCTGTCCCCCACTTTACATCTTGAGATCTATTGGAGAGGTAGCTAGAGAACCAGGATAAGGTATTCTGGGAGAGATTAAGGTCAGAGAGATGATTTAGGAGATGGGTGTGGGAGATGGTATTGAATGCCTTAGATAGAAACTATTTTTCTAGAGTCCCGGGCAATATTTATTGTCTCTAGGAAGGAGAGAAGTGCAGTTGTACTATGGCCTGGACGGAAACAGTGTTGGGTTGGAGTGATTAGTTGGTTATTGGCTAAGAATGGCATGAGCTGAATGTGAATGCATTTTTCTAGTAGTTTGGAAATTGGGGAGAGGGTGGCTATGGGGTGGAAGTTGGAGATGTTACTGTTTTTGCCTCCTTTATGGAGAGGTAGAATGAAGGCAGTGTGCCATAGTTTGGGAACATAAGATTCTAGCATGGATCTATTGATCAGGATGCTAATGGGAAGAGCAATACCATCTGTGGCTATTTTTAGGAAAGATGATGGGATATTGTCAGGAGCATTGGAGCAAGGTTTTAATTTGGAGAGTAATTTTTTAATATAGGCTATTGAGATGGGTTTAAGGTTGAATACAGGCAGAGGGTTGGGGGCAGAGGGTGCTGTAGGTGGTGGTGACGAAAGGGTGGATTTAGAGGAGGGGTTATTGTTAGGGAAGATTTTTGTCAGTTCATCTATGGAGTTAGTGAAGAAGGAGTTGAATAGAGAGGCTATTTCAGGGTCAGATTTGCTGGTGTCAGGGCAGGGGTTGCTTTTGGTACCTGGGTTGAGAAGAGAATTAATGGAGTTTCAGAATTGTTTTGGGCTTTCAGATTGGTTAGATTTGAGTTTAATATTGTAGGACTTTTTGTCTCTGATGATTTGGTTTTTAGAAAGGTTGCAGGGTTGTTTATATTTAAGAAAAGTTTCAGGCTGCTTGTTTTGATGGTATGTTTTCCAGGATTTGTCTCTTTGTAGCATACGTTTTTTTATATCTTTGGTTAGCCAAGGGGTGGATTTGGTTTTTACTCTTTTTGTTCTTGGTGGCGCTAGGGAGTTGAGTATGTTTAAGGAGGAGGAGGAGTTGAAAAATGCTACAGTATTATCTAGTGGAAGGGTTTTTAGTAGGTTCCAATTTGTTTGTTTCAGGGAGTTAGAAAATGTAGTTGGGTCAAAGTTTGTGAGGTTATGTGTGTAGATGACTTGGTGTAGGTGAGGAGTGAGTAGCTCGGTAGATAAATGCTGGCAAGTGGTCTCCTATAGAGTCGGGTGTAATGCCAGAGTTTAAGATTTTATTGGGATGGGAAGCTAGGATCCAGTCTAGTGTGGTACCGGGGGCTTTGTTTTATTGGGCCTGATGATGGAGTTAGTAATTTGTGTATAGTTAAATAGATTGATGCATATGGTGGGATTAGGGTTATTGATTTTATTCCAATTGATGTTTACTTCTCCAAGTATATAGGTCTCCTGCTTAATATTGGTCGAGGTCCAGAGGAGTATGTCCTCCAGAGTAGTAGTGTTGTTACCAGGGGGGGATATAAAGAGCAATGATACACATGCTTTTGTGGTTATTTACTTTTAGCAGGCCTGTTACTAGTTCTGCATTACTGAATGTGGGGATAGGATTAGGGTATGGACTGATGGATAATAGGTTAGAGTAGATTAAGGCTACGCCACCACCTTTTCTGTTTGGGCGGTCATGCCTGAGGGATTGGAATCCAGGAGGAAGGATTTCAGCATCACTAATGTGAGGTTTTAGCCATGTTTCTGAAATGGCTACAATGTTGGGTTGGTTGTAGTTCAACCAGGCATGGGATTGGGTTACTTTATTTCTTAAACTTTGTGCATTAATGGTAAAGAATTTGAGGTATTTATGGTTAGCTTTATAGTTTGAGGTGGGGAGATTAGCAGTACAGGTAGTGTTTGGTCCAGGATTTGGATGCATGTCTCCAGCTAAGCAGAGATAGTTGAGGAAGGGTAGCAGTATTTTTGATTTGGTGTTTAGTAGTTGTGGGAAGTAATGTATTAGCTTAGGAGTGTAGTACTTAGTTGAGGGGGGAAATAATTTTATTTTGAAGTAGTGGAGTGGGTTGGGTTGAACTAGTGAAGCGGATATGTTGTGGAAGGGGGTTGGGAGGTTGGCCTAATGGTTAAGGTGTTTGCCTTACAAACACAAAGTGCAGGGTTCAAGTCTCACAAGGGATAATTGGCTAGGCTTAAAATGGCTCACAAGGGCAGTTAGCTTAGTACTAATCTATGAACCTAAGTGTGTTTTTGAGTGATAAGAAAGGAGGTTGGGAGTGGTGGGATAGGATAGGAAGGGTGGGTGAAGTAGGTTGTGGGAGTAGGAGGTAGTGAGATATAAAGGGAGTAAAACTAAAATGCAGATAGTTGGGATGAGAATGGTTTGAAGTAGGAGTCCAGGCATGGTGGAGTAGTGTAAATATATAGTAGAGGGAGATGAATTAGGGAGTTAGGTGGGAGAGGAGGAGTGACAGAGAGGCAGGTGGAGGAAAAGGGAGGTGGGGCTGTAGAGGAGGCGATTGGTTGATAGAGAGAAAAGGGGGGGTTGGGCTGTGGAGGAGGTGATTGGTTGATAGAGAGAGGGAGGGGTTTAGGGTTTCAATAAAGATTGGAGTACTGGGGGCAGGTGGCAATTGGGGGCAGGGTAGGGGAGTGGAGTAAGCCCGTAGGGCAAACGTAGCGGGAAGAGCTAAAGAGAAGGTGGCTGGCTGAAACCAATCAGCCAGCTGAAGCACAAAAGTGTGCTTTGTGAATGAAGTACAGGGACAGCAGGGAAAAATTAGGCTGATGGGAGTAAGGTGTTGAAATACAACTCAAGTCAAGTCAAAGCAAGCCAGTGGGGCAAGTATGAATGGGAGTGGGGGATAGCTTGTAAGAGAAGGAAAACAGATTTAGGAGATCTTAATTAGTAAGTGGGAGAGCAGTGCCACCTAGTGGTAAAAATATATATAAGGTAGCATAGGAGGTAAGGGAGTTAAGGACCACTGTAGGCTGCTTGGCAAACACGGGGTAAAGCACAGGAACCACAGTAGTGAGCACTAATAAAAGATTGGAGTACATACACTTTATATTTTATCCTGATGGGGCTATAGTTTGGAAGTTCCTTAGAAGGTTGTGGTAGTGTCCCATAATGGAAGTCCTTTAGGGGTTATTTCCTGGACCGTAGTGGGAAGGGTTAATTACACGTGCAGCTGTAGGGAGAAGAGCAGAACAAAACAGGTAAACAAGTAAAAGAACTTACAGAGTAAGCTGAGGGAACACAGTTAAGGAGTCAGCAGCAAGGAAGAAAACAGTTTAAAAATGGGGCTTGGAGTCCCAGTAGGTAATATCACCTCCTGCATAGGTCTAATTGGTGAGATGGGGGTTATGAGAGTTTACAGCACTCTATGTAGGTGTGGCTAGAGCCAAGCCCAGAGTCAAGCACAATCACTAAAAACTCTAACAGAATAAGGCTATGTACTGTTAATAGTAAGAATAGGAGGTTTTGTTGTGTAGTACTGTCAGGTAAGAAATAACCTAAAACAGGCTGGGTAAGAAATATCTTAACACAGGCTGTGTAAGAATTATCTTAACACAGGCCAGAGTCTAGCATGTAATAGACATAAGTTTGTTGAAACTAACAGGCAGCCTATTAAGAAATGGGAAAAAATGGGGGGGGGTCCTTGCTGACAAGCTACTTTACAGCATATCAACTTGCTAGAGAGTACAGTAGATAATGCCTTAAATAAGTATATTGTAAAATGTAAAAACTAAGCCAACATACTTTGCAGATAAGGAGATAATGCAAGGTAAGAGAACAGAGCTGTGTGATGAGCGAGTTTCGTTGCAACTGTTTAATGCAGCATGCAGGACTTTTAACAGTACACTGTCAGTATGAAGATAAAAAAGACAAACTTGACCGATAGTTTGCAGATAAGGAGATACTGCAAGGTTACAGAACAGAGATGTGTGATGAGCGAGTTTCATTGCAACCATTTAATGCAGCATGCAGGACTTTTAACAGTACGCTGTCAGTATGAAGATGAAAAAGACATACTTGACCAATAGACAGCAAGCTGAGGGAATGCAGTTAAGGAGTCAGCAGCAAGGAAGAAAACAGAATACTGGATAGAATATTGTTTGTAACAATCTGAACATTATGGAAAATATATGATTATTGTAAAAACATAGAGGTAATAAAGATGATGAAATTAAAAGATGGTTTTGGAAGAAAGGATCGGGATAGATAATTAAAAAGTAGATTGATGGTTTAGAAAAAAATCAAGCTTTTCTGTTTTTTTCGTGAAATGATGAAAACAGAAACACTTGTTTTTTTTTCTGTGTAGATTATATGTTAAGGTTAAAAAAATAGAAATGACAAGATCAAACCCCAGAAAACAAACTCAACCCATAGTGGTTAACCAAAAAACTAAAATAAATAAATAAACATTTGTAGCAGGAAAGACGCAAATCAATTCTTTAGCATTAATCTCTGCTTTTGTCACGGAGTGACTTCTTCAGAATAAATTCATAAAATTATCCACTTCTTTTTGTATAAAACACAGCCAATAAGAAATGAAAAACAATCAAATTTCATAATTAACAATCTTCTCTAAATTAGTAGCACTAATTAATTCCAGTTAAGTAAAAAAGATAAAATTATTTAAAATTAAAAAAACTTATATGAACTTTATTAAATATTGATACCACACAATAATGTAATTTAAAAACTCATTTGGAAATTTTTAATTGTCTATCTTTTAAAAAGCACTTAATATTTATTGAGTCATTGACCCCTGGTAATCTGCCAGCTCCAAATTTGATTTGCCAAAGGGTTTCTTTTTGTTCTACCTTATTTTTATAATCCCCAAAATCTGTAGGAGCCTGTTCTACTGTAGTGAATAAAAATCTTTTCTATTTCTTACAATATCTAATATGCTTGAATAATGCATTTTTCTCATCCTTGTTTTTAATAGCAGAGACATGTTCCTTAATTCTATCTTTTAGCCTACTTGTAGTCATACCTATATAGCACGAGTTACATCCCAAACAGAGACTGATGTATATTACTCCTTTTGAACTACAGCTAAATCTACCAGGAATTGGGATTTTGTATTCTAAACTCTCAAAAAATATAGTGGTCCTAATATGTACTGACACATGGTACACCCTCCACATTTCTAATGCCTTTCTGATTAAAGATGGCATGAAAACAAGTATATTTTTTAGTATTTTCTTTCTGTAGTAATAGCTTCAAATTACAAGTATTTTTATATACAAAACTTGGGGGTTTTCCTACCACTCTAAACAGTTTACTGTTCCCTTCCAATATTCTCCAACTGCTACAAATGATGTCACAAATGGCCTGGCTATTTAAAATCATCTCTAGATTACAAGATGATTTCCTATTTCAATAGCCAAAATATTGTTTTTTTGATGAGGGGATTTCTTAAAATAGGTGGAAATAAAGTATCTCATCTTGATGTAATTTCACTCTCATTTCTTAAAGTTTCTCTTTTATATCCTCTCTCCATAAATAGGGAAGCCATGAAATCTATTTCTTCTCTAATCTTGCTTTCATCAGTGGTCATCCTTGAAACTGTACTACAGGAGAAAGACAAAAGCAGCATTGTTTAGCAAAATTGCTGCATCCAGCAATTACAGTGTCTTCCAAACTGAAAGATCTAAAGTTATTATATCAAGACATGCAAACAGAAACTATAACAATATATTATAAGGACACACAGGTAGATCCAGTGGCAGTTGGAGCAACTGGGCTAATAAAAAATAATTTCCAAGCATATTTACAAATAAGACGAATACAGGTAACCCTATGTGAGCTGAACTGTATAAAGAGGCAATTCTGAGTACAATGTGCATGCTGAGAGGAGGAATCTTGGCAAAAATCAAAGATCGAAACAAAACTGATTTCATGAACTTTAATTATGACCTGACTTAGACATGGGGTTCATTCTTGTACTAAAACAAATAAACATTTGGAGAAATCAAACAAAAGCAGTATGTTTGTCATTTTTATTGACAAGACAAAGTTTGGTAAGTTCTGTTATGAGATCTATAAAGCATGGGTAAGCTTTCAACTCTTGTGTCCAGAATCAGGGACAAAACCAAAAATAATTGGAGACAAAGGCTAGGGGCACATTTCAAAAATTGATACTACTGATTTGGAAACTTGAGAGTTTAGGACAACTTGAAATAAAAATGCATTGTCTGAAGTAAAATAAGTCTGTATCTGTAATGAATGCCATTACTTACTGACTAATCTACCACCTTTTCTCAGTCATCTATTTTAAGAGAGCAGAGCAAAATGTTAATCCAAAATCAGGGACATCCGTGAGAATGGGGTACACTTGAGATGTAAATTTAAACGTTAGCTGGGTATATTATAGAAGGAAGAAATGAGGAAACAGCTCAGTGATTTGGGGGAATGCAAAAGAGGCTGAAAAGCAGTAGATAGTAGGCAGTGAACAAAAGAAGAGTGTGAGGAATAAGTAAATGCACACAGAAACACAAGAAGCAACTAACCAGGCTGTGAAGATTGGAGGAAGATGGGCGAAGGCTGCCAGCCTAGTCAAATAATATTTTATACATAATTCTATCCGCTGTATAAATAAATGTAAAATACAGGCGTGTGTTTTTAAATGAAAGAAAACACTGTAAAATGTGAACTTCAAGATTGTTGCAACATTGCCATCTGCTGTAAGGAAAACCAAGCCAAGCCAAGCATTTCAAATGTGTCTTTTGAAGTTGGAAAGATATTATGAATCTCTTTGATGTTTTAAAAGTTGGCTCCAGTGGGTCTGGATGAAGGTTTCATGCCCATTGTTTTAAGGTTAAAGCTAAGGGCCAGAATTTACATGTGGAAGGTGCTTTATTGCTCTGGTTTCTGCTAGAGTGTATACGTAAAATGCCTTGTATTGTTGTAGTTTCCTGAGCAGGTGTGGCCTGAGAAAACCTAAGGGCCTCAGCAGAGCTGTTGGTTAGTGTTTAAAAACTATTGTTCAATGAGAGACTGTAAGCATTTTGATCTTGGACATCAAACCCAGCACTGTATGTAAGTAGGATTATAGCACTTTATTTTCACTTCAGATTAGCTAAAGATTAGAAAGTTAGATTAAGTGTTTTTCTTTGACATCAGACCTGTCCTACTGTATTGTTTTAAGTTTCTGTGTAATCTCTGAACTCTTAGATATATTTGTGGTGTAGTAGTATTGTCTTGTGTTTTAATTATTTATTATTAAATATTTTAAAAACCTTTACCTGTGGCTTGTTTGTGTAGAGAAGTAGGTTCTAGAGTACGTTGCATATTTATAAAGGTTATTGTAATAGGCCACTCTAAAATAAGCCTTAGAATGAATAGTCACATTACCAATTGGATAATAATATTGCACAGTAATAACTTTTAAGGGCCTTTTAGTAGATGATAATATTAGCTGGTGGTGGCAAAAATTACTACCGTATAGTCTGGGTAAAGGGGCACAGCTAGAGAATCTGTGTCAGCCTTTCCCAGGAGTGTCTGTGAAGTTGTATGAATACTTATCTCAAAGTGTGGGTGTGTGTCAGCTACCTGGGCAGGGACACGAAGCACTGGTTGGACAGAGAGAGTACTGGAGGTTAGCTTGCCAGCTAGGCTGAGATCTGGACCCTATAGCTGTGCCAGTGGGGAGTCTTATTGGGGAGCTGGTGAGCAAAGGAGCAACCAGCCCCAGACTAACTGTGATCTCTGTGTGCACTTAAGGGAAATTGTACTTTACTGTGTGTATTAGTTATCCTTTCCTGTCTCTTCTATGAGACGACCTCCCTGGTGTTAGTGGTGAGGATTGAGGCTCCTTGATTGCTGGGCCAGGGCATGGGCGTCACACAGGCATAACAGGAGAATGAATGTGTGAAATAGCATTAAAAAAGACCATTAGGTCAGTTTTTCATGTGATATCATTATTGCAGATCAGTTTGTGACAGAACTATAATCTGGAAGTTTTTTTCATTATTTGCATGAAATTTACAGGGACTTTATTCAGTGTCTGCTTATGACTTCAAATAAAGTAGTGGTTAACTGGAATGGGGTGATCTACTTTACAACAGGGTCAACTTTCAGTGTGGTAACAAGTTTTACATAAATTGCAGGCCATACACCAATGCAAATGCTAAATACTATTCCAGTAGTAGATATTCATTTCAGACACAATGCCACTTTGATAGTGTACACCTCAGATACTGGTTTGTGAGTGGATACCTGGAATTGTGATCAGGTCTCCAATCATAACCACCCTATTATGTGTCAAGACATAGATGCCAAGAAATTCACCTCAAAAGCAGAGCAAAGTGAAGCTCAAGAGAGGAATCTTGACATCCATATCAAGAATACATAACAAATGAGTTATGGTCAGAAAGACCCAATCTGATGTAGTAACAGTAACAAAAAAAGTGCAAGAGTATAAACTGTTTTACAGCTTTGAAAGCTGTAAAACACTTAACATTGCATCACACACATTTGCCAGAAGACAAGTATATTTTTAATCCAACAGAAAGTTGTAATACATTTTGTGCTGACACACAAAAAGAAGAGTGTCAGTCTGAAGAGCATCTAGGGTGGCTGCTTTGTATGCTCTAGCATGAGATAAGAGCTTAATGCCATTAAAAATATGAAGTTCCCTTATTCTGGAGAAGTGGTTAATAATGCTGACCATCAAAAAACCACTCCAGCTTTACTCTGTCGCATATCGTCTACTCAGATGCAATCTCTGCTTAACATACAAGGCCATGTCAAACCCAGAGCTGTTGGACATGCAACACTTAAAGAAATCCCAGTCCCTCATAGCCACATGCTCCAGGGATCTAAACCTTGTCATCACAATAAACAAAACATGCTGGAGGGATAGGTTCCTGACCCAGAGACTCCCCAGACTCTGGAAGAGACTGCCCATACATGTCAAGCACAGCGCCTCTTTGGCCCTCTTCTAAAGGAACTTTGACAATTGAATGGGAGATAGAAAATTCACCCCGGGGATCACGTCAGTTGCCCTGCTAGACAGGGGTCCAGGGAAGTAAATATTGTGGGATGAAATAGCCAGGGAATTTATTTTATTTATTTTTATTTGTTAACCGGGATAGTCAAACTAGATACATGTTCATTTTCAGTGGAGGCCCGGGGAGAAAAGCTCCAAAGAAACACATATGCAAGACATTCAAACAATATATTTTACATGTTTCTAGTATATTCAACCAGACAATATAGATGAGCACACATTATTAATTATTTCACAAAGACATATATAATGATCAATACATATACAAACAATAAAGTATGTTAAATATCTATCTAGAGTCACATCATGCATCTGAATGTGGTATTGATAAGACTAAACAGTCCTATCAGGAGATTATGTGTTTAAGGCAAGAGTTATAGCAGGAGTGGAGTAGGACTGAAGTTAGTCTGGTGTGGAGCAAGGACATAACCATTTGTTGCTGAGATGGCTTTTGATAGATTTCTTAAATTTGGATAGAGAAGATTCCAGGGTAATGGATGGAGGCAAGGTATTCCAAATGTTGGATAAGTAAGATGAGTAGAGGGAGTCACCGGCATGGTTGTGTGATCTAGTAACTGTTAATAGTAACTTATCTGTGGAGCGGAGTTGCCTAGGACAGGAATACTGCTGAATTAGGTTGCTTAAAGCTGGTGTTTTATTTGGGTGGGAGAGCAGCTTATAAGTAATGATAAGCTGATTGTAGATTAATAAATTTGGCAGTTTAGGCCAGTCCAATTGTTTTAGGTTATGACAGTGATGGGTTCTAAAAGATGAGTTATTAGCAAATTTGGCTATTTGATTATAGCAGGTTGCCAGTTTGCTGGTTTCTGTTTTGGATAGATTTGTTAGGATTGGGGAAGCATAAAGTAATGTTGTGAGCAGTTGTGGCCCTAGCAGTATGGGTCAAGTTGGATTTGTGTTTGTAAAGACTACCTAGCTTTCTGTGAGTGTTTTTAATAGCTAGATTAATGTGGATATCAAACTTTAACTTGTTATCAATGGTGACGCCTAGTAGTTTTGTGTGAGATACGGATGTGATAAGTGTACCATTTTTAGACTGAATATTGAAAGTGACGGTAAGGATGATATTTTGTGAGGGGTGAAATAGCAGGATCTTGGTCTTTTTGGGGTTAAGAATGAGGCCATTGTCAGTAAGCCAGTTTTCAACTGAGTGGAAATTATCCTGGGTTTTATTGTGTAGTTCTTGCAGGGTTGAGGCACTGCATATTATAGTGGAATCATCTGCGTATTGGATAAGGCTAGTGCTATTTGCTGCTGAGTGGAGATTGTTTGTGAAAATTGAGAATAGCAAGGGACCCAGTATTGATCCCTGAGGTACCCCCAAGAGTGACTGGTAAAAGTGGAGACAAGTTATTGTTCCACCATACTGCTTGTTGCCTGTCCCTAAGATAGTTGTCGAACCAGGAGATTGATTGGTTATCATATCCTAGGTTTTTGAGGTGGCAGATGAGTTTGTCATGGCTAACCATATCAAAGGCTTTTGATAGGTCTAAGAAAAGGGCAGAAGTAAGTTTACCATTGTTCCTGTTATGGTTTATGGTATCTGTAAATGCTAACAGAGCTGTGGTGGTACTATGACCTGGATGGAAACCATGTTGAGTTGGAGATATGAGTTCCTGATATATAAGGTGGGACATAAGCTGATGGTGGATGCATTTTTCTAATATTTTAGCCAGTGGAGATAGAATAGCGGTTGGTCGGTAGTTGGATATGTCATTGGAAGTGCCACCTTTGTGAAGATAAGACACCAGTGAAAGGACCACCACGATTATGCAGCAAAAGAATCTTCTTTATTAAATACAAAAAGAGATGAGAGCTTTCACGTACGGACTGTATGCTTCTTCAGATCTATTTGATTAAAACTACACAATTCCTTATATAGTACAGAGTAAATGGCAAATTGCATCAATTAATCAATTGGTATTATAATTACAAAGTTAAGTGCAAAAAGCTGTTGCTAAAGTGTCAGTGCTATTGCTTAAAGAAAAGCTAACTCACTCTATATACAAACAGAAAACAATTTTCAAGAACAACTCAAAATATCAGAAAAACAAACATGTAGGAAACATAAAAGATAAAAAATATATATGTATGTATGCTTCTGTTTATCAGTATCACATAAAAAATCTTAATTTCTAAAAAACTCCATAAAGAGTTTTATAAGAAATGGAACATTATATCCTTAGGCTTGGAAGCAGTGTATATTCTTATGTTTTTATATTGTGTATATGAGCCTGGTTTGTTCCCTTATATATTACTATTTAAAACAGGGCTATTAGTGCCATAAATACCTATAATTATGTATGATCCTAATGTCTAAAGCTAAGATAGTATAACTTAGACATAGTTAACATGTGGTTAGATGAATAAATAGAAAAATGAATAAAAGGAAGGGTATTAAGTCAGCACAAAGCTTCTGTCTATCTTCCAAAAAACCTGAAGCTAGGAAACAAAGTCAACCGCACTATTAGACTAGGTTAAAGGCTATCAGATATAAATATATCTGTTTATTTATCTCAAATTAGTAATATAATCAATTGAAATGTATAAAATGTATACAAAAATATATATATTTATCCATAGTTAGACTAAAATTATGTCTATCTAAAACATGCAACGGAACTGTATTAAGTAATAAATATTAAATAAATAATCTATAGATAATCTATTTACATTGTATATTAAAAACTTTAAGTTAAAAAATGTCATTAATATAAAGAGACATGTGAACATGAAAATGTGTATATACATATAATAGTGCTTGTGTATTCATTTGTAAATGTATCTATTTACTAGTGTAATAAATACATAGTTAGCAAAAGTAACACATATCATATATATAATATAGTATAGTCATAAAACCATTAATTACTTTATTAAAAAATCTTAACATATAAATGTATAGAAATGTATGAAAATAAGTGTATAAAAATATATATAAACTATGAAATATAAAATAGATCCATTCAATAAATGTTAAATATCATAATTTCAAAGTATGTTAAGAACCTAAGTAGTAAAAGTCAGAGTGACAAAAGTATAAGTGTATATATTAATATATCCCTAGAATGGGAATCTGATTTGTGTTGCGTAATACATATATATTCTTATATAATAGTAATTACAATATGAAATATATATAAAATATATGTTCATAGTAGTTAGAAGTTATGAGTAATATAGGATGAAAATAACGTAGACTTAGTGATATAGGTAAATCAATTGTTGAGATATATATATTTATTTTACTTTATTTTAAGCTCCTTTTTTTAAGTATCGATCTGACACTAATGTACTGATTCAGTCCTGGGCTGTAATGGGCTTTAAACCTAAAAATCCATTGCAATTCTGTACTCTCCAATTCATTAAAAGTGTCTCCTTTCCTGTTATTCATATGTACAAGTTGTAGTATTCTGAATCTGAAACTATGATTAGGATTATTAAGAATATGTTTCGCCAGAGCATTTTTCTGATCTTTCTTCTTAATATCATATGTGTGATTGTATATGCGTTCCTTTAAAGACCTAGTTGTCATTCCTATGTAGAACGCATCACAACCCTGACAGTTAGCCAAATAAACCAAGTTTGAACTAGTACAAGTTGCTTTAAAATTAGGTTTAAATTTAATGTCTAGCTTAGGATGTGTAAAGTCTATTTCTTTAGAGATATAACCACACATATTGCATGTTTTACATGGATGAGTTCCTAGTACATTCTGTTTGGTAAGTTCTTCTCTTCCATCAGATAGTTTCATAACATAAATGCTACTGTATTGATCATTATGTTTTTCAATACAAAGTAGTCTTTTAAGGCTCTTACTATTAGTATAAAGGAACCTTGGTCTTACTCCTATCTGACTCTTAATGTCATCATTTGTGAGCAATATCTGCCAATTTTTACGTATAATCTCAACTATATGTCTGTTATCACTAGTGTATCTAGTTTGAAAGGGTATGGCATTTTTATTTTTATTATTATTATTTTTATACCACTTATATCCTCCTTGTGTCTGATTCTGATAATTTTCTTGTGTGAAGGGGGTTAGAGGTACCTCTAAAGACTGTTGAACTTGTTGAATCAATTCTCTACTGTAGTTTCTCTCTATAAACATGTCTTCTAATTTCAATATCTGTTCCATTCTATCTCCATGATTCTTACATAGTTTGTTGACCCTAATGTGCTGGCCCTTGATAATGTTACGAAATATGTGTCTGGGGTGCATGCTACTGTATTCCAGTAGCGTATTTTTCCAACAAGGTTTCCTATATATGGTGTGACTCAAAATACCTTTGTCATCTTTGGTAATGGTTACATCCAGAAAGTTAATCGTGGTTGTGGAATATTCAACAGTAAATTTAAAGAAAGAGGTGGTAGCTTCTAGATATTCCACTAAATCAAGAAATTCCTGTAGCGTGCCATTCCAGAGAATTATTATGTCATCAACAAATCGTTTATATAGTAACATCTTTTCAAAATTAACATTATTGAACAAATGCATGCATTCCCAGTAGTATACAACAAGATTCGCATAGGTATTTGCACAGGGAGTGCCCATGGCCACTCCCCATTGCTGTAGGAACAAAGTATTGTCATACATGAAGACATTATTTTTTAAAACAAGGTCTAAAATAGCATTCAGGAGAATCTGTTCATTGTTATTGAACCTGACTGTATTATGAATAATATAACTAATAGCTTCAGAACCATAACCATTTGGAATAGAGGTAAATAGATTCTTCATGTCCATAGTTATTAGAAGACTACTGGTGGGAATACCTTCTTTAAAGTCTGTCAGTGCTTCTAGTAACTGGTGTGTATCTCTTAAAATTGAAGTTATGTCATTAACAATGGGCCTTAACTTCTTCTCTATATATACAGACATAGTTTCAGTAACCCACCCTTCTCCCACTACAATCGGACGTAGAGGTGGTGGTGTTATGCCTTTGTGTATTTTTGGCAGTCCTTTTATGTATGGGGTCTTGGGTTGCTCTATTAAGAAATATTGATATAGCTCCTGATCTATCTGTCTGCACATTAGAAAATCATAAAGCTCCTGGTGTACTGAAAAAATAACTTTTGTCAGGTCACTAGTGTTGATTTCTTTATAAGTGTCAGTATCTCTAAGCATGGTTTTCATTAGAGTGTTATACTGTGTGTTGTCTAGTATCACTATGCCACCCCCTTTGTCAGCAGGTTTTATTACTATATTTCTATCTTGTTGAAGGGCATATAGAGATTCCCATTCAGAATGGGACATATTGGTATATAGATGTTTCATTTTATTGTTAAAGTGTCTGTAAAAGTCCGTTTCACAAGCCTTAATAAAACATTCAGTCACTGGTGTCTGTGAAGGAGTAAAAGTACTCTTTCTTTTAAAACTATTAGTTCCTATGTCTAAATCAGTAGAATGAACTCTATTACTAAACATACATTTCAAATTGATTTTACGAATAAAAAGCCGCAGGTCTGTTAATATTTCACTAATGTTACTAACCTGGGCTGGTATAAAAGATAGGCCTCTATTCAATAATAAATAGTCAGTCTCAGATAAAGTCCGTTGTGAAAGATTGAAAACTAGGTTCTCAATTCTCTTCTCCGGTTTCTGTTGCCGAATGTCGTTTCTTCTCCGGAATATTTCCTTTTGGTACGGCCTCTGCTCCTCGACCTGCTCTGCAGATTCTTCCGAAACTTCAGTGGTAGGGTGTAAAAAACCTTCTAAATTTCCCTGTTTAACTTTGGGTTTAGCGCCTTGTGCACTCGCGTTCTGTTGAGCAAATGCTTGCTGATTGCAAGGGGGAGTGTCTCTCACTTCATGGTTCAACGTATTCTGTGATGCGGATAACGTAGGGACTTCAATTGTGGCAACAGGATTCCTTAAGGTGGAATTAGTGTTCGTTAGGGCTGAAACATAACTCTGGTTAGGAGGATGTTCTTGAACTTGGCCAGAGTTAATAGGAAACACATTTTCAGCAGTATTGACTTCTCTATATCTCGGCCAGGCAAAAACTTTATTGTTGGCAAAATCTGTATGATCTCTATACAATTTACGTGTCTTTATTTGTTGTAGTTTATCGCCATATGATGAAAGCTGGTTATACATATTGTCTAGTCTCTGCTGGAACTGTTCCTCCTTAAAGTTGGCAATAATATCTTTAGTTAAAGTTTCAGCCTGTATGTTAAGCTCTTTTTCGATCGGTAAAAAATGTTGTATTAGTAACCTTATGTAGTTGAACCCCAGATCCAAATTCAGCTGTTGCCATTTACGTAACAGCTCGGGGTGAGTTTCACCATAGGAGGGCATAACAAGAACCCTCATTCCCCTAGGAATTATTTTGAAATGCAGACACGCTTCCAAATGGCGTCTCTGCCATATCAATCTGTAAAGTTTATACAATGTATTTTCTAAGTCTCTTAAGGCAGCATTGAAGTCTCTTAGCTTATCGATATTCCCCTTCTCAGTATTTGGTACAGTTGGGGTAAATTCCATGTTGATATTTAACAGTGGATTATCCTTACATTCTAGCAAATTGTTCCATTTTCTTACCCCACTTTGTTTGTTAGGTGCATAGTCCAGTTCAATTGCAATAGCATCCATCGTGTGCAGGCAGCCAAGGATAAGGCAGAAGCAGCAAAAAAATAAAACACAATCCCAGCTGAACCTCCAAAGGTCCTCTCCACTAAATCAGTAGAATTGTAGATAAGACACCAGTGAAAGGACCACCACGATTATGCAGCAAAAGAATCTTCTTTATTAAATACAAAAAGAGATGAGCGCTTTCACGTACGGACTGTACGCTTCTTCAGATCTATTTGATTAAAACTACACAATTCCTTATATAGTACAGAGTAAATGGCAAATTGCATCAATTAATCAATTGGTATTATAATTACAAAGTTAAGTGCAAAAAGCTGTTGCTAAAGTGTCAGTGCTATTGCTTAAAGAAAAGCTAACTCACTCTATATACAAACAGAAAACAATTTTCAAGAACAACTCAAAATATCAGAAAAACAAACATGTAGGAAACATAAAAGATAAAAAAATATATATGTATGCATGCTTCTGTTTATCAGTATCACATAAAAAATCTTAATTTCTAAAAAACTCCATAAAGAGTTTTATAAGAAATGGAACATTATATCCTTAGGCTTGGAAGCAGTGTATATTCTTATGTTTTTACCTTTGTGAAGAGATATGATATAGGCAGTTTTCCAAATCAGGGGCACTGTAGCTTCAGTAATTGATCTATTGATTAGTATAGAAACTGGTACAGCTATTTTTGCTGCTGCCAGTTTTAGAAATTCATTGGGGAGGGAATATCTTCCTAGTGTTATGGGTTTCAGCTGGGATAGTAGTTTTCTCATGTAGGAGGTTGGGGTGGGCACGTAGTTAGTGGAGGTGGGGACATCTGTTGTAGTGACAGTGAGATATTGTTGGGCTAGAGCTTGCACGGTTTCAGTAAAGAATGTATTGAATGATTCAGCTATGTTGTCTTTTGTTAAACCTGATGGGGGTGGGGTAATGGTTTTATCAGGGTATAGTAACTTGTTTAAACCTGCCCAGAATTTCTTAGGGTTATTCATGTGTTGGGTTTGATGGGTAATGAAGTAGTTTCTCTTGTCTTGAATAACTAGTTTTTTGGTTAGATTCCTAATCTGTTGGTAGACTTGCTGTGTACTAGGGCTTTTATTGGACCTCCAGGTTTCCAGGCTCTATTTCTTTCATCTATTTTTTGCCTAGTTAACCATGGAACTGGTTTTGACTTTACTCTAGTAGTTCTTGCAAGGGTGTGTCTGTTTAATATATCTAAGAAGGTGGAGTTGGAAGTGTTGAATAGCTTAGTTTAAGGGTAGGTAATAAAGGTCAGACCAATTATATAGCTTTAGTTCTTGTCTGAAGTGAGTGGGGTTGAAGTGTTTTTTGTTTCTAATTGTTTGAAGTATAGAACTTTGGGGGTGATGGGAGTTGTATTTAAGTAAGAAAGTAGTTTGATGGTCACTCAATAAGTCTGGAAGGGTCTGGCTAAGTAGGAGCAGGGTATTTTATTTAGTAAGATCCAGTCTAATAGGCTTTCTTTTTTACTGTTTTTGACTATTCTGGTGGGCTGTTTGATTATTTGAGAGAAGGTATGAAGACTGATATGGTTAGTGGGTATTTGAGTAGAGCATGTGAGTCAGTCTATATTAAAGTCACCTAATACAATGGTCTCTTGAGGCATGGATTGTGATAACCACTGAAAGAATGACTCCATGATAGGGATATTATTGCCTGGTGGGATGTATCCTGATACTAGGTTGATGGCTTTTCTGTTACTTATTTTAAGCTTTGCTAAGAGAATTTCTGCTTTTTCTAAAGGGGATGTGGTTACCTTGTGTTTAGTTATGGATAAACTATTTTTGTACAGGAGGGCAATGCCTCCACCCTTTTTACCTAGTCTGTCTTGCCTAAGTATACTATATCCAGGTGGTAGGATCTCGGTATCTTGAGTAATTGGTTTTAGCCATGTTTCTGTTATACTGACTATATCTGGGGAGTATTGAGAGATTAGAGTGTGTAGTTCATGTGTTTTGTTCTTTATGCTTCTAATATTTAGGTTTAGGAGGAGTAGACTGTTAAATGGCCTGGAGTTAAGTTGTGTTGTCTTTGGAAGCTGATGTGAATTGGTCAGGGGACTTTTGTTGTTAGGTCCTGGGTTTGGGTGGATATCACCAGCATTCAGGAGCTGGTGATGGACATTATGCATTAATTTTGCTAGTTTTTCTAGTATGGTACAGTATTTTTGGGTTGCTGTTGATTTGGGGTAAGAGCTACAGAGTCTAATATGGCTATAGCTTACAGCAGTAGTATTGTATAAGCTGGGGTTGTTAGGGAGTAAGGAGATAGGATGGGAGAGAAATTGGCAGTGGCTTTATGGGGTTGTGGGAAGTTGTCCTGTTCTGGGTAGTTGTAAGATGTAGTGTGATAGGCACATACTAAAAAAGATAGTAGTGACATTTGCAGGTATGTCTTCATTATTAAGGAGAGGTGGTAATTGGTTGGATTTGAAGGTGTGGTATGTTTGAGTAAATGTAGGGTGGGAGGGTTATGGATTGGTTGTTGGGTGTGTGGGGGGAGTGGAGAGCTATGTATAAATGTAGTTGATGTGGGGGTGGGTGAGAATTGGGGATAGAGTAGGGGAGCGGAGTGAGCCCGAGTGTAAGCAAGGGTGAACGGAGTGGGGACGGATTGAGCTGGAGGGTAAGCCCTCAAAAAACTATCATTTAGACCTGGGAGCGGAGATGGATATTGGGTATGCTACAGGTTTGCTGTTCGAATGCTAGCTAGAGTATTAGGAATTTCAGAATGCTGCCTTGTCCTTCAAGAGTTTAACTGCTTTGAACAGCTATTCCCAGATAATGACCACCTCAGTCAGGTATATTAAAGCACCTTAGCTGCTCTCTGTAAAGCAGGATCTTTAATTACTTATTTCCTTCAGTGAGGGGAAATGATAGAATTTAGACTGGGTCCCACGAGGAGACTGTTAAGAGAGTGGTCTTCTAATAACACAATTCTGAAGTAAAGGTCCGCTTTTTGTTATGGCAAGGCTTGTATAGACCCTAGGGCCGATAGCCTAGTACCAACCTATGAACAATGTTATCTTTTTCCTGAATTCAGAGAGTAATCACTGTGCAGTATGCACTACAAAAATGTCCACAATATGTTTCACCTTGTTTCACTGACACACTAGCCCTGCCAAGCCAGATTAATCACCATTTAACTATGATAAAACAACTGGAATGGTTAGTCATTTTCATCCACAGACTGCCTCAGTACCCACCACTTATAACCTCTCTATAACTGTGTAAATCTCACTTGTTATTAAATTAAAACATAGCTTTAGTGCTGTATTTTGGCTTATTTCATTCAATGAAGCACACATCAGCCCTACAAGTTAAATTAGTGACTGTTTAAATGTGATTGGCTTGCATCAATTGTTACTCCCTTTCATCTGTACACTGTCTTTATGCCCACTAGTTATAGCTACTTTGTTGACTTGTATAGTCCATAGGCATCTGACTGTGATCAAATAAAAGAAGTATGGCAACAATAATGTATTTCAATTTGTTGCTGTCAGATACATACAGTGCAATTTTCTGCAATCCACAAGCACATAAAAGTGCATGCATGCATACTCACAAACAGAAATGCCCATCAGTGGCAGACACTTTGTGTACATCTCAGATATCTGTGAATAAAAGAATGAATAAAAAATCAGGGCTACAGCAAAGTATTTCAGCTTACTGCCATTATATACAATACAATATATATATATATATATGTGGGTCTATTTCAAAACATAGAATACTCACTTTTAGAATCTGACTTCATCAAACCCACTTCATCAAAACTTCATTATACTGAAGTCCCGGAACAACAAAAATGAACCCTGGGAAAGAAACCACTTGACCACCAGGACAAAACAAGAAACAACAAAACAAAAAAACCTCCAGGTTGGGGGCTTTGGCCCCCCCCCACCCCTACCTAAATATACCAACTCCAAGATCAGAATACATTGGAGGAATGGTGAAGTTCACCATGGTGGCCAAGTGATTCCTTTCCCAGGGTTCATTTTCATTGTGCCAGGAATTCGATATAATGAAGATTTGACAAAGTAAGTTTGATGAAGTCGGGTTCAATAATATGAATATTTGATGTTGTGAAGGACACACACACACACACATATGAGTCTACTTCTAAATACCGTAATTTCAGAATCCTGAAGACCAAAATACTGAGACGAGAATCACAAAACTTAAAATTCTGAAATGCGTAAGTATTCCCAGGGTAAGTAAACACTTGCCCAACATGGGAGATTTTGCCCTTTCTCTACTGTAGTGTGATCCCAGAGTTGGCATATACAGTTGGGGGTGTGGAGGGTGTAGCCCTCCACCTAGGTGGGATTCAGATAGTGCAGTGTGTTTTAATGTTGTGTTGAGCAAGTGTTTCCTTGCCCTGGGAATACTTACATGGTTTGTCATTTTAAGTTTCATGATTCTCGTCTCGGTATTTTGGTCTTTGGTATTTTGGAATTACAATATTTACAAACTGATTCACATATATATATATATATATATATATATATATATATATACACACACACACTCATACATGTCCAATTATAGCCAGTTTATTTACTGTGTGTACCTCAAATGTCTGTGATCAAATGAGCAAATACAGAAATATTTGCCAATATGTGTTGTAGCTCACTATCACACATACAGTACAATTTATTACAATCTCACACACGTGCCCAACTGTAACCAGTTTATTGACTGTGTACACCTTGAATATTTGGCTGTCATGAAATGGACAAATAACCACAGTAATGTATAGCTGCTCAATGGTATCACACACTTGCTGTACAACTCATTGTAGTCTTACACATATTCATACATGCCTGTCAGCCACTTTACTGAGTGTACACCTCAGATATTTGTTTGTGATCAAAGGAAGGAAGGAATAAATATATTAATAATGGCCACAGTAATGTATTTCAGCTCATTGCTTCTAGACGCATTCAATTCAATCCACTGCATCCCTAAATGCACATGCTCACCAATTACAGTCACTTTATTTTCGTTGTAAACCTCAGATGTCTATGGTCAAATGACTATATGGTCTGAGTAATGCATTTTATCTTTTTGCTGTCATACAGTGCAGCCATTTTGCACCCCCATGCATGTGTGCATATATACACATGCACATGTCCCAGTGCCCACCAGCTACAGATACTTAATTGGTAGTGTAGTATCAGATGGCAGATTAAGATCAAATGAACAAATGATGGCCCACACAGAAACTTTTCCAATTATAGACACACAGAGCAACCCACCGAAAGCCCCACACATATACCCTCCAATTACAACCTCTTTATTGACTGTGTACACCTCAGATGTATGATGTTGATCAAATGAATATGCAATGGCCACCTCAGTAATGTAATTAATCTTATTTCTGTTAAACACATGCATTGTAACCCCTTGCAAACGTCCCTGAAAAAACAGCCACACACGATCGTAACTGTATAAAAAATGAAGTTATGTCTTACCATAACATTCCATCTGTGTTGTTCATCTTCTTTCATTCATCACTGATGGGTTCGGTTCCGAGCCCTCAGAACAGAGCCTGCCTTTTTACCAAGCTTGTGCCAGCCAAAAATACTCTTGAGCTAAGTCTCTACCCAGAACGTCCTTTTCCCTGTTACCTCACATCAAGTTTGCTAGAGAAAAAGAAGTAAAGCCGAGGCCACTTCTGCGCAAATACCCTAAGGCACCACTTAGACCCAAAGCATCCCCCACGAGCCTTTGGAGGGGGAAGGAGGGTGGGAAGTGATGAATGAAAGAAAATGAACAACACAGATGGAATGGTATGGTAAGACACAACTTCTTTATCTGATGTTGTTAATCTTCTTTCCATTCATCATTGATGGGACATAATCCCATGCTACATTGAGGTCCATGGGCAGCCCTTATGGAAGAACATTCCTGAGTACCATTGAGCCAAAGGTCCAATTTGTAATGATTGATAAAGGTATGAGGCTTAGCCCAAGTAGCTGCTGCACAGATGTCTTCCATGGAAGCCCTGGGATGAAAAGCTACAGATGTTGCCATGGATCTAGTGGAGTGAGCTTTAACTTTTGGCATAGGTTTTTTATTGATGGAATAGATGAAACGTATACAGTCCCTTAGCCATTTTGATAATGTAACTTTGGAAACAGCAGCTCCCATTCTGGGCCCAGAAAAAGAGATGAAAAGTTGTTCAGATTTATGGATAGGTTTGGTCCTGTCTAGGTAAAATCTCAGTTGTCTATGTACATCCAAGGAATGAAGGCAGTACTCTCCTCTATTGGCAAAATTTGTGTAGAACACTGGTAATTCAATGGTCTGGCTTATGGAGAACTCAGAAACAACTTTGGGAATGAAGGATGGATTCATCCAAAGTGATACTCTGTCTTTATGGAAGACCAGATAGGGCCTCTTGATACACAACACCTGCAGCTCCAAGACACTTTTGGCAGATGTGATGGCTACCAAGAACAAAGATTTCCAAGACAAAAACTTTAGGTCAGATTTTGCAGCAGGTTCAAAAGGCTCTTGAGTCAAAGACTGGAGGACTAAAGTAAGGTTCAATGGTTCCACGGGTTGTCTGACAGGAGGCCTGATATGAGAGGTTGCCTTAAGAAAGGCCTTGCAAAGACATAATGAAATAAGGGGGATTCCATCTATACCATTGTGGAAATTAGAAATTGCTGCCATGTGTACCCGTACAGTAGAGGCAGAGGCCCCATTATCAAAAAACTTAGCCAAGTATTGAAGTACCGCAGTTACTGGAACCGAATATGGGTCTAGCATGTTATCCTTGAACCAGATGGAGAACTTTTTCCATTTATCCTAATACAGTCTCCTGGTAGATGGTTTATGAGAGGCCAGAATAATGTCTCGAACAGGCGAGGGGAGATTAGCTTACCTGGCAACTAATGAAAGTGGAGAAACCAAGCTCTCAGCTTGAGACTGGACAGATTTGGGTGGCTCAACCCTTGGGGGTGAGTAATCAGATCTGGAAGAGGGTCCATAATCCAAGGCAGGTATACCAGGTGAAGCCGAAGGAAGGGGAACCTAACTTGTCAAGGCCAGAATGGCGCTATGAGGATTACCTTGCATCTCAACCAAAGAGCTTTCTTTAGAAATTGTGGAATCAGGGGAATGGGAGGATAGGCGTAAAGAAGTCTTGTGGGCCAGTCATGGATTAGAGCATCCCTCGGGGACTCTCCCTCCAGGGGAAGTAGGGTGAAATAGCTGCTGCACTTGTTCACTGGGGAGGCAAAAATATTGCAGCAAGATTGGCCCCAGTGGCTGAAATGTCTTTCGTGACCTCGGGATTGAGGGACCACTCGTGAGGCAGGAGGATGCATTTGCTCAGTTTGTGAGCAATAACATTGGAGCTCCCCAGGCTATGCGTTGCTATCAAAAAGCGGTTGGAAGCTATCGCCCATTGCCAAATTCTCATGGCTTCTCGACACAGGGGGTAGGACTTGGTTCCTCCTTGCTTGTTGATATATCAGATCACTGACATATTGTCTGACTGAATTGCAATTGTCCCAGAAGGGAGAGCTGAATGAAAGGCCTGCAATAGTAACAGCACAGCTCTCAGTTTCAGAACGTTGATGTGCAGGTGGGCCTCTGAAGTGGACCATGTGCCTTGGACAGTCTTTCCCTGGAAATAGCCCCCCCACCCGATCAAGGAAGCATCCGTGGTCACAATGGCCCTGGGCTGAAGGGATTGAAATGGGAAACTCCAAAGTTCTACATCTGGCCTCATCCACCAAAGAAGGTCCTGTTTGCAGGAGTTGGTTATTTGAATCTGATAACAGAGTGGATGATAGTTTGTGAACCATTGACAAAGAAGGAGCTATTGCAGGATCCACATATGCAGCTTTGTTAGAGGCACTATTGGAATTGAAGCTGCCATAGAGCCTAGGGCTTGAAGGACTTCTCTTGTTGAAATTTTTTTTGACAGGGTATCACTCAGAGTTGGAGCCTCAGTCAGTGGAGTCTGTGATTTGGGAGTGATACTAGACAGGACTGGATATTGAACACTGCTCCAATGAATTCTATTTGTTGCGTAGGAGTGAGGTTTGCTTTCTCCCAACGTATCATTATTCCCAACAATTTTGCTAGTGAGAGAGTATAATGCAGGGCTGTTACCGGAAGATGCTTGGTGGGGGCAATGAGGAACCAGTCATCCAAATATGGAAACATGTGGAATACTTTTAGGCTTCGGAACCGAGATGGTCGAAGGAGGAGTGTAAGATGGAGTCCAAGGATATGTTAACCCAAGTCCTGTAGGTGGATAGGTCTTAGAAAGTGTGGGGATCCCCCTGGCAAGCAACAACTGGCCCACAAGATGCACATCATGTTCTGACAGGCTCCTGGTGGATCTAGTGGATACTCTGGACAGAGAGTTAGGACATTCAATGAAGGGACTATAAACTTGGCCCAGAAACAGATCTATGGAACGGGAGTATCGGGTCCATGGTGCAAGGTCTGCTGGTACCAATGTTTCTAGTTTGAGACTGGAAGTAAAGGGGTCAAATCCAGTGAAGTCGTTACAGCTCTCGGTGCTGAAATCACACTTGGAGCCAAAATGGTTGGTTTCAAAATGGAAACTAATGACGTAGCTGAAGGTATGCCCTGAGCCAAAGTGGCAACAGGTGCCGAAGATGAAATAGGTGTAGTAAGGTCAATTATCGGTGCCAGAGGCAGGACTGGTTCCAAAACTGATGCCAGTACCGAAGGTTTCGAGATGCTCAGAGCCGAGGACGATAAAGCCATAGAGGCAGATTTATGCTCCAAAGACAATTTTGGGATCTTTGATTTCCCGGGTTTGCCCTGATCACCCAGTGGTGAGGAGGGAACCAAGTGGGATCTCTTTTTCTCCTTAGTAGGAGGGGTTGAGACCTCCATCGCAGAATTGGCCTCTGAGAAGACTAAAACTCTGACAAATGTCACACGGAGGCTGCACCAAAAGGTGGGGCACTCCCAAACATTATACACAGTCATCATGAGAATCACTATTAGGTAACTTGCCCTTACATGAAGCACAATGCTTAAAACCTGAAGTACCCTTCTTATCCGACATCTTATTAGAAAGACACCACAGGCCAACTGTATAATCCAATTAGAACACAGTCAAAAAAACAGTCAAAGTCATCACACATATAACAAAACAGTGATATATAGAAAAAAATGAGAAACACCTCACTAAAAACAAAACTAATAGTCTAAATAGGAAATTCAATACCAGCTATGGTATTGAAGAAATACCACAAGGGTAAGGGAGGAAAGGCCGTACCAACAATGGTACTTGAGGGTTTACCAATGGTAAGAACGGGTTGAGGAAAAACAAACAAGGTTATACAGACATCCAAACTTTTTCACACAAATATCAAATAAAGTTCCACTTAGATGAGAGCTTGGCAGAAATGCGGCTTTACGGCTATGCGGCAAACGAGATCTGAGGTAACAATGAGAAGGGCATTCTGGGTAGAGACTTAGCTCAAGAGTTTTTTTGGCTGGCGCGAGCTTGGTAAAAAGGCCGACTTGGTTCCGAGGGCTCAGAACCAAACCCATCAGTGATGAATGAAAAGATTAACATCAGATGTAAAAATATGCACATCCACACACACAATATTAACTGTATAAAAGAAATAGATGCATACCATTCTACAGAATATCTGGCAGTGGCACTGCTAAGCAGCAGAAAACTAATAACATCCTCAACACATAAAATCCTATCACAGAATACACTAGAACATTACGTAAGAGAAAACTTATTTAATTAAAAACACAGAGCCGCACACAAACATCCCCCACACTCACATCATCACAGACTCTCCATAAGACTTAGTTAAATTTTCATTCAGAGTGACTCAAGCATCTGAGTCATCCTGAGTCAATGGAGAAACAGTTATTTGTTGCTTTGTCTGGAAGCCCAGCCAGCCTTCAATGAAGTTGTATTTCTGTATCCCAGAAATGGCTATAGAACCTATATTTATAATTCTTTGTTATGGAAGTATGTGAAAAGGCTGAACTCACTTAAAAACAGTAAGCCAATTAAGCAGTTTTTATGCAGAAATCAAAAAATTGCTCAACTGTGTATGCATGGAAATCCATTTCCCAAGAATGGGACTCAACTATTTTTAAGAAAAAAAAACATATAATAAGAAAAAGATCACATTTACATTACATAGTGCAGCAGCCTAGCAGTCCAATACCATAATCCACCCCTTAATTTGTTTCATAGTTTACTAACAGAGAGAAACATGACTCACCAAACCTGTTTTGCACAACTGAGATTTTTACAAGTATTAGACTATCTGAGGTTGGGCAGCCACGGTGGTGCAGCGGTTAGTGTTGCCACCTCACAGCAAGAGGTTCTCCGGTTTGATCCTTGACTGGGGTGCCTTCTGTGCGGAGTCTGCATGTCCTCCCTGTGGTCACGTGGGTTTCCTCCGGGTACTCCAGTTTCCTCCCACATCCCAAAGGCATGCTGTAGGTGGATTGGACATTCTAAATTGGACCTAGGTGTGAGTGTGTGCATGTGCGTGCCTTCTGTGGAAGGTTGGGTGCCAGGCTGGTAACTCGACACTGTAAAACTCCACTGCCAATCATGAGCAGACAGGTGATCCGCTGTGGCGACCCCTAACCGGGAAAAAGCCAAAAGAAGAAAAAGATTATCTGAAGTTGCAGGTGGTCAGGTATTCTTTAAATACAAGAAAAGTACAGGACATTTGTGATAGAAGCAAACATGGATCTCCTGTTATGGGACTGTTATATCTTGGCACTAAATGGGAGATGTAGAGTAATAATGATATTTCCTACAAAGGGTAGACTAAAGATAAACATTTTAGGAAATGAAAAGGGAAATAGCAGTTGACATCTCCCTCTGTTTGTGTGTGTGTATGCATGCATGTAGTTTACTACTGCATTAATGTGCTGCTCAAATTTTAATTGACTGTAGTACATTTTAGCAGTTTTGCAGGATTAACTAGCTCTAAAAAATGAGGCATTTATGCCCAGTCTGCCATTATAGTTTCCTTGGCAGAAAATAATTTGCATTTAATTTTGCTAGTTTTAAAGGATATTTCTGAGAATTGTAGCCATATCTGAACAGTCATAAATTTATTACAGTTGCAGTTGACTGGCTGCATCACTAGCTGATACTGCAGCCTTTGGAATGTTTGAGTCATCTACATACTGAATATGCCTGGTGCCACCACAGTGTTTCTTTTTTTAATTCACGACTATCATGAATAAAAGTATGCTCTGTGAAATGCCTAAGGAACTTACACAACAGGCCAAAAGTTTTAGCAGTTCATAAATATATTCTAAGCTAGCTGCCCTTGTGGACCATTTTAAGCCTTGCCAATTTACCCTTTTGAGCTGGAAATAACCTATCCTATTTGGTTGTAGATATGTCTTACCATCCCATGGTCGATAACTATATTACCTCTTATGGGAATAACTGGGATCATACCATTAATAATTTGAGACACCCCATGAATGAGATAAAGCATTTAGGAGCTGCCTGTGTCTATTAGTAGTACAGGGGGCAGTCATGGTATAAATTTTCTGTTTCCCATCCATAGATCTAATTTGCACTTGAATATGGACAGGGATAAACTTTGTTTTATGTGGATGAGGAGTTAGTTCCACAACAGCAGTATCCTCTGTGAGTTATACCTGTCCTTCCAAATCATTCTGTTGATGCTGCAGAAAAGGTTTAAATTCATAGACAGAATATAAAAGTATTTCCTTCCTTTACATGAAATTTTGCTTCTACCTTTGAGGTTTCTGAAAAAATATCCAGTGGTGCTACAGTTAGTCTCTGTAGGAGGAGGATATGGCTGATGTATCAAATGTATTTGAAAGGCCAGGAAATATTGAATGAACAAATCCCCTAAGTATGGGTATACACACACATTCTCAAAGACATTAGTAGTGGCAATGTCCATCCCATGTCCTGATCAAAACCCATGCTGGGAAGTCAATATAGCTTTATTTTCATTTACATTTTTAAAAAATTATATAAGAATATGAATCTTTAGACTAGTACAGCCAGAAGTGAGAGAAGTGCAGTTAGTCTGAAATGATTATGTTTTAAGTTCCACTTTTGTGTAAAGTGACAGTTACTTCCCTTGCTCCATATGGTAGGCACAAGATATTCTATACTACAACAATTGATAAGAAGACTGTCTGCATAGATAATGACTTTTGCAGCAGTCCTGAGGAATTTATGAGGCAGTCCATTAGTCAGAATACACCCGTGCTTATATTTTGTTAGGAATTTATCATGAAGAAGGAGACTGGTTTGATTGTAAAAGGGGCATAGATGCCTTCTGCTGAGGTGACAAAGTAATAATTTCTGGAGTTAATAAATCAATGAACTTGGTAAATCTGGTCATTAACTTCTACAGAGGTGAAGTGTGAGAAATGATTTTGTTGCCTTTGTTTGGCTCAAGGAGCCAGGTTACATCTAACCAAATTGTTTAAGATACTGACATCTCTTTTCAGTTGCACTTTATTTTTGGCCTCCATAAAAATATCTAGAGATGCAGGACTTAGAAATGAAATGATGTTTCCAGAGATCATCTCACTATGTTAACGGGGTCTTCATTTTTGGTGTGACCCATGGGAATATTTAATGTTCATACTCCTTGGTAGTGCAGTGGAGCAATATCATTTGGTATATTAAAACATGCATTACTGAAATATTTAACAGTTCAGATGGATCAGTGATGTCCTGCATAAACATTTTAGTGGAGAAGGAAAATGTATTATGAAAACAATATATTGCTTGAATTGCAGAATCTCTGTGCCTTGAAGACCTCATATTGGCACTAGAGTACATAGGTAAGAATGTGACAGCTTTTGCCCCAATCTCTTAAGATTTTGCCAGGACTTGATGTTGGGATATGTTCCAAGATGGTCTCCCTACCAGAGGTGGTGTTGTTTCTAGCATTAAGGTCAGTTAACTGGCTAAAACCATATGTTAGAATGGAAAGGTGAGAGAAATGACTAATAGATAGTTTCTGTCTGCACAGAGGTTCACCTGGAAGAGGGTAAGTTACTGCAAGGTTTCATAAAAAGAAGTTATAACATTCCATCTGTGTTGTTGATCTTCATTCAGTCTTGGCTGTTGGGTTTCAATCCTTGGGACTGACTTGGTCGCTATATCAAGCTTGCATCAGCCAGAAACACTCAAGCCAAAGCTACCCATATGGCCTCTCTTTCCTTCATATTGAGTTTTGCCCATAGAGTAGAAAATTGTGGAAGCTTTGTCTGAGCAGCTACCCTACTAGGACCCCAGGACTAGTTCCGATCCACCAGGAGTCTTTTGGAGGAGGTGGGTAGGATGTCAAGAATGAATGAAAATCGACAACACAGATGGAACATTATGGTAAGAGCATAACTTCTTTATCTGATGTTGTCAATCTTCATTCATTCTTAACTGCTGGGACAGAGTCCCTAGCTACTTTATGCCCCGGGAGACCCTAGGAAAGGATTTCCTGGGCACCAAGAGCCAAACGATGCTCTACCCCTGGAGACCATATCCAATTTGTAATGAGTGATAAAGGTATAGGGGGGTAGCCCAAGTTGCGGCTCCACATATGTCATCCACAGAAGGCCTGGAATGAAAAGCTACTGAAGTGGAAACAGATCTGGTAGAATGAGCCCTAACTTTTGTTGATATGTTCAGTTTATTTTGTTCATAAATAAAGATAATGCAATCTCTCAACTGTTTTGACAGAGTAACATTTGAAACTGGCTAGCCCAGTCTAGTGCCTGAAAAAGCTAGAAACAATTGGTCCAATTTTCTATAGGATTATGTTCTATCCAGATAAAAATGTAACTGTCTATGTACATTCAACAAATGTAAGCAATATTCTCCCTTGTTTGAGACATTTGGGAAGAAAACTGGTAGATCTATGGACTGATTAATATTGGAATCTGACACTACTAAGGCAAAAAGGAGGGATTAGTTCTGAGTGATACTCTGTCTTTATGAAAAACTATATATGGATGTTTTACACACAGAGCCTGCAATTCTGAGATTCTCCTGGCTGATGTGATGGCTGCCAAGAATAGAGTTTTCCAAGATAAAAATTTGATATCACAGGTGGCTGCTGGCACAAAAAGGCTGATGAACCAAACTTTATAAGACCAATGTTAAACACTAATGTGCAATGGGCTCATTGAAAGGAGGTTTCAGATGTAAAGTGCCCTTAAGAAAGGTTTTGCAGAGACGATGAGACATCAAAGAAAGGTCATCAAAACCATTATGGAAATTTGAAATAGCAGCTAAATGAACTATAATGGTAGAAGCAGAGGCTCCCAATTGGAATAAGGTGGATAAGTATTCCAAGACCTTAACGATCAAAGCTGAAAAGGGGTCAGTACCATTTTCATCAGACCAAAGCACAAATCTCTTCTATTTGCTAAGATAAAGTTTCCTGGTGGAAGGTTTAGGAGAACCCAAAAGTATCTTTTGTACTGGGGAAGATAAATGATTCCACCTGGGAATTACTGGAAGTGAAGAAACCAAGCCATCAGCTTGAGATTTAGTAGGTTGGGGTGGATCAGTCCCTGCGGATGAGACAACAGGTCTGGAGTTAGATCCAGAACCCATGGATGGTGGACTATGTGAGGCCAGAGAAAGGGAAACCAGACTTGATGGGGCCAATAAGGTGCAATAAGAATCACTTTGCTTCTCAACCATTGGACTTTCTTCAAAAATTGGGGAATTAGGGGTGTTAGAAAAATATGTATTAATGTGTGTATGCTTAATGCTAATTAATAGTCAGAAGAATGAACACGTTTTTCATTCTATTTTACATGCACTGTGTTATATATAAATTGAGTTTCATATGAGACTGAAAAAGATGCTTTTTGAAAACTGCAGTATGCTTTCTGAAACTTGCAAGATGCCCTCTGACCTAGTAATTGCTAGTACAGCAATATTCATGTTTATGCCTTTTGGAAATGTACTTGAGAAGCAGGTGCTTATCTGCTAGGTCAGAAACGAATGAATGAACAATACTATATTCTGTAAACGTAATGATTTTAAACAATCAGCTCTGTTCGAAGCATGAGAACATGTGCAGCTGCAGAAGCTTAGAGATAAAGTAGACAAAGGATTGATTATTAGAGAAATGAACTGTTAGCTTTGTGCTTGAATTAGCCATAGTACCTTGAATGGTAACATAACATGTATCTAACTGGTGGTAATCAAGGCCACGTTGTTTTCTTCAGGAAGTTTCTCACAAAAATTGATAAATCAGCAGAAATTCATGGGACTGATGGTCAACCAATGATGATGAAAAGACTGGTAATTTATTACGTCAGCTTGGTAGGCCATGTCTAGTTAGAGAATGTAAAAAAGTGAAAGTATTTCCTGTTTCTAGTTAGACAAACTCTGTAATAGCACGTTTTTGTCTCTTTGCTGCAAGATTAAAGTGCCTTAACCTGAACCTACCATGTTTTGATCATTTTTAAAGTATATTTTTCCTTTGACAGTTTGGTCCTTCAGACTGGAAAGTACCTCTCGCTCTAGGCCTAGGTCAGAATTGGGCCTGGTGGCATGCATCCATATGGGGAAGAAGCCAAATTGGCTCTTCTGTTTTGAAAGACCTCTGACTGAATTGTCGTTCGAAAGAGGCCAGCCACTGTTTCTGATCTGGGATTGGAGGACAAGTCAACGATCCGGTGGATCAACTCACGGAGGGTCAGGTAAGGAGGAATTTACCTTATTTCTGTTTTAAGATCAGGGACTAGTTGCAGAACTGTTTTTGTCAGGAAGATTTGCATGTGCAGATCAGGGACAAAAAAGGTTACTGTCTTGTCATAGATCAGGGAAACAGAATAGGTAGACAGTTATTCTAGATAAACTGTAAAAGGGTGTAGAACCGTGGTACCACATGATAAGAAGGCTTCCATAACAATTTACAGCTTATCTAAGGCAACATGGGAAATCAGTGCACGAAAAGTTCTCGAGACCCGCCCCTAACTGAAGACGTGAAATATATGCAATTACAGCGTGCCGACAATGTTAAGTACTATACAAAATGGGTTGATAAGTATAAATTTGATGGTAATTCAGATAAACTTGCACTTATTAAACTTGTCAGGTAACTTAAAACAGACGCAAAAGGTCAATTAAAAAAGTAACAACAATTAGGAGTTCCTCAGGCACATAGGTGGCTTGAGGAAGCAAATCGCAGGGAACAAAAGATTAAAAATTCAAAAACAATGTTCTTAGACAAAGAAGATAACTTGGTAATAGCGATGGCCTCTCCGCTTCCCTTACCAGAATATGAAGCGAGTGGACAAGCTGATCCACCTCCGCTATACGCAGCTGTTTCTACAGCATCAAAACCGTTTGTCAGGGATCCTATCGAGACAAGGTCTCGAACACGCAACTTGAGAGGGGAGACTGAATTATATGAAATAAATAGAAAATCACAAGCTATGATTGAGGAAGAGATATGTCCACTCATAGAAGTACCAAATCCTCAGGCAGGACAGGCAAGACAGGATCCGACTCTTTTAGTTTATAGACCGTGGACACTGGAAGATGTCCGGAAAGTCACGGAGGGAATTCCCCATCCGAAGGTAAATTTTCGAAAATTTTTAGAAGACTTACAGGGTATGAAATTAAGTTACCATTTGAATGGAGAGGAAGTAGAAAAGTAGTTAGACAAATTGTAGGTCCAGATTGGCACATGATCAGTGACGAGTGGAATCCCCGTGACGCAGAGCTTAGACCACTCCCACATACTAATGCGGAATTGGATGGCAGAGTAAAGGGTCTGACAGACCGAATCTCTGAAAAATGGAAGCCTAGGGCTGATTGGACTTGCATTAATCAGTGCATTCAACAAGAAGGAGAAACAGTTGATAGATATTATGCTAGATTATTAGAATGTTTTAATAACCACTGCGGAATGCAGATACCAGAAAATCAGACACATGATTCCCCATATGAGCAGCAGCTAAAGAATGCATTCTTGAAAGGAAGTATAACTCCCATTAGCAGCTTTATTCCGAAGCACATGGTAGATCATCGTACAAGTAGTTTGCAGCCATTACTTGAATATGCAAGATATGCAGAAAGACATTTTAATAGTAAAAAGAAAACTCAAGTATTTTCAGCAGAGGATGGGTCAGAAGTTTTTGTAGTACAAACTGGGAGAAAGGGTAAGAAAAATACCCAGGGAAACAAACAATCTGATAAATGATCAGAAGATTTTGAAGAAAGAAAGAAAAGAGGTGAATGTTTTAAATGCGGGTAAAAAGGACATTTAGCAAGGGATTGCAGGCTAAATAAAAAGGTGACTACAGAAAATAAGGAGGCTGAGGAATGACTATATGATAGTCAGGAATCACTGAATGAGAATGAACGAGAAAAGACAAGTGCAAATGTGATAGCAAGGGTAGAGGATGTGACAGAAGGGGTAGAGGATGTACATGAATTTGTAGATGTTGAAGAAAATTAAATTTTAGACCTAGCCTTATTGAGCCTAGAGCTCTACTTAGCAGACACAAAACCGGAAGTTATGCTTCTAGTAGAGGGGAGGGGAGTCAAATTTTTGTGTGACTCAGGGGCTTCACGGACCCTGATACAGCCTTCCAAATTACCGGAAGATTCAGAATCACCAGATTATATACTAGTGAAAGCAGCTAATGGACAGCTGTATCGGGAGCCACTCTCCCATGACATAGCAATAACAGACCTCGTTTCAGGAATGACCCAGAAAAGTAAAATTGTGGTTTCTGCAAAATGCCCAGTAAATCTTTTGGGTAGAGACTTAATGCAGATAGTTGGCATAGCCGTAGTTCCAACAATGCAGGGTATGGAAGCACAGCGACAAATGGATACTTTTGTAGTGCGACCGGAGGGTGAGACATATTATTGGTACAGCCAGGACTTGGTTACGACTGGTCCAGGGGCAGTAACCGAAGAACTGATGAATGTAGCCATCAGTACATCCCCCTCCCTTGACATTGACAAACAACATTTGTTGCATTGTACTCTATATTACTGTAATAGACCAGGACCTGATAAAGAATATGAACAGGAGGTGTTTCAAAACCATGCAAACAGGCTAGTGTTACAAAACTTGTACTGGGACACAGAGGGAAACAGTGTAATAAGCCGTTCATTGCCCCAGGCATTTTTAGCACTTTACAAATCTAATCAATTGCCACATGTTAGCTTAACCAAAAATAGAAGTCTGAAATGGGCAGACTTAGGTGAAAAAGTCACTAGGTGGGAAAAACAGACAGAATTAGAACTCTCTGAACAAGGAGTACAGAAGCAGAAATTGAATTGGATAACCCAGACACACCCAGCTGTGCACTCACAGGCTAGTGAGAATAGCTGAGTATTACTCTTATTGGAAGAAGAGGAAAAAGCCTTGCGAAACATACCAGAGACTCTCTGGTCAATAGGGAAATCAGATGTAGGGCTTATTCGAACAGCAGGACCAGTTACTATTATGCCAAAATCAGCATTTAGACCTCAGAAAAGACAGTATCCCTTGAGAAAGGATGCAGAGATAGGGATCAAACCTATAATAGCAGCCTTACTCAAGGAAGGAGTCTTAATAGAATCTCCCGATTCACCATGTAATACACCCTTATTTCCTGTTAGGAAAGCAAATGGGGAATGGCGTATGGTCCAAGATTTACAAGCTGTAAATGATGCAGTTATACCCAGGGCACCAACGGTGCCAGATCCTCACACTCTATTGAATGATTTAAAGCCTCAGCAAAAGTATTTTTCTGTGGTAGATATTAGTAATGCATTTTTCTCAATACCGATACTCCCCGACAGTCAACATTGGTTTGCATTTACATTTCAGGGGAAACGGTATACATATACGAGATTACCACAGGGATATTGTGAAAGTCCAACAATATTTGCACAAGAAATGGCAAGCAACCTGGCGGGATTTATCCCACCGAAAGGTAGTCAAATTTTACTTTATGTAGACGACATTCTGCTGGCAGCCCCCACCCAGCAAGAATGTAGAGAGGATACCATAGCATTATTACAGTTTTTAGCTACTAAAGGACACAAAGTAAACAAAAACAAACTGCAACTTTGGAGAAAACAAGTTAAGTACCTGGGATATGTAATATCCAAAGAAGGCAGAATATTAGATGAAGATAGAAAAACAGCAATATTACAAGCACCTAGACCGACTACCAAGAAGGAAATGATGTCCTTCCTGGGAACTACTAACTTTTTTCGGAGTTGGATACCAAATTATGCTTTGGAATCTGCTCCTCTGACTAATTTGATATTCAAAAAGCCGATGGCACCACAGGATTTATTACACTGGACACCAGAAGCAGAAGCAGCTTTCTGCAAGTTAAAACAACTGATAGCATCCTCCTTAGTTTTAGGATTACCAAACTATCATAAGCGATTTTTCCAAACTGTAGACTGTAAGCAAGGTTATATGACATCAGTGTTGACACAGCAACATGGGGACAAACAACACCCCATAGCTTACTATTCATCACAGTTAGACCCAGTGGCGCGATCCCTGCCCCCACTGTGTACAAGCAGTAGTTGCAGCTGCAATGACAGTGCAGGCTTCGGCCTCAGTAGTGTTGTTCCACCCTCTCACATTGAGAGTGCCTCATGCAGTCGCAATTATTTTACTGCAAGAAAAAGTAGCATATCTTTCTCCTGCTAGACGTCTTTCCTGTATGACTATACTGTTGAGCCAACCTCATATGACAATTGAACGATGCACAACTTTGAATCCATCAACCTTGCTCCCAACCCCTGCAGATGGCAAACCACACTGCTGCCTGCAGGAGATTGAGCAAAAGACATTACCTAGACAAGACCTTACAGATGTTCCCTTGGATGATGCTGAGGTGACATACTATGTGGATGGCTCATGCAGGAGGGGTCCTACAGGACAGACTCTAGTGGGGTATGCAGTCGTTTCTGATACTGAGACTTTAGAAGCAAAATCTTTACCACACAACTTATCTGCACAAGCAGCAGAATTGATTGCCTTGACAAGGGCATGTACCTAAGCAGAAGGTAAGAAAGTGAATATTTTTACTGACAGTCAGTATGCTTTTTCTACTCTACATGTTTTTGCGCAGCAGTGGAAAAATAGAGGAATCATAACATCTACTGGTAAACCAATTAATCATGCGCAATTTATTTTAGATTTATTAGACTCTATTCAGTTACCTCAAAAAGTAGCTATTTGCAAATGCATAGCTCATACTAAGCAACAGGATAGAATTTCAAAATGTAATACACGGGCTGATACAGCTGCAAAACAGGCAGCTTCAGCCTCAGAAGCTTTTCTTTTGAGTGAGGAATTACAACCCTCTGAGATTTTAGATTTCGAAATGCTGAAAACAATGCAGACACTTACTACAAATGTAGAAAAACAGAAGTGGATAAAACGAGGAGCAATTCTTGAAAAGGGACTGTACATCTCCAAGGAAAAGAAACCAATTCTGCCATCTAACTTGTTTAGATATGCAGCTTTGTTGAGCCATGGGCAGAGCCATGTCTCAACAGGGGGGATGGTACAGTTAATGAATCGAGTGTTTACAACATATGGATTTACAAACTATACAAAAAATTTTTGTGCAGCATGCCATGTTTGTAACAAGCATCATGCACAAGGGGCATTGAAGCCTAAGCAAGGGAGTTTCCCTACACCACCGTATCCGTTCCATACTATTTGTATGGATTTCATAGAACTGAATAAATGTGAGAATAAAAAGTATTGCCTTATCATTATAGATATGTTTTCCAAATGGGTGGAAGCTTTTCCAACTAAAAATCCAGATGCAGCTACTGTTGCAAAGGTCCTTGTTAAAGAAATTATACCCAGATTTGGCATACCGGAAAAGATTTATAGTGATAACGGTACACATTTCGTGAACCAGACAGTGCAACAACTTAGTCGCTATTTCAGAATATCATTAAAAAATCACTGCACATACCACCCCCAATCTGCAGGATTAGTAGAGAGACATAATGGGGTGTTGAAGAATAAGCTTAGGAAATTGATGAGTGAGACACAAAAAAACTGGGTGCACTGTTTGCCTCTAGCACTGTTGAGCATGAGAACTGTTCCAAATGTAAAGGGATTGACTCCTTTTGAAACTTTGTTTGGGAGGGCATATTATACACCTCAGTGGAAACCTCTCATGTCTGCAGAGCAAGAGGGTGACAGTTCATTTGCAGGGTATATGAGACGATTTTTGAATGACAAACTTTAGCAGTTAAATTCTGTTTCAGATAAAGAGCAACCGAAATCGGAAGCAGCAGTAGCCCCAGGCACCTGGGTCTGGGTGAAGATTGTGAAGAAAAAGAACTGGAGTTCTCCGAAGTGGGAAGGGCCGTACCAGGTACTACTATCGACACCCACTGCAGTCAAGATCATGGAGCGAGCTTCCTGGATTCATTTGACGCACTGTAAACTGGTTAAGAACTTTGAATTGGACAAAAACCTTGTTACTGTTGTACAACGAGAAAACAATGGCCAGGTATAGAGTGAACAGAGACATTGAGCAACCTCAGAAAACTTGCATGATCATTTTGATGGCTATGCTAATCACATTGTTCTTTTTGTTGTGGCCTCTCCTTTTTCCTGCCACAAAAGTTGAACTGATTAAACATGATGGGCCAAACATAGACTGGCATCCGAACTTTAACACTTATCAGGCAATTAAATGTGTGTATGCTGAGACTTTTAATGTTTCGAACTGCTTGGTCTGCACGGCCATGCCAACAGCATACAGGGTTTATTGATGGCTGCTATCCCCCTGGGGGTCAATGAGACCTGGGAAACTCTGGTTTTTGACACAGTTGCTATTAAAGCATATGATAAGGTAGCACTGTATTTGCCTGTAACACAAAAAGGAATTGTATGTTTTTACAAAAATGATACCATCCAAGTGGGATGGAGCAAGTGTAATGTCACTGTACAGTATAAATGTTATACAAAAGCAAATGATTTAGGTGGATCTTGTAGTACAGATTATAACTAATTTCTTAAATCTATGCATAAGACTCTTGATCAGGTACAACGTAATCCTGTACTTTTTAAACAGTTATCCGTAATAGATATGAAAATGTTTCATGCAGGGCAGTCATTTCATAACAAAGTAACAACTAAAGTAGAGGACTGTTATTTTGTGTGTGGTAAAAAAGCATATAAATGGTTACCTGAGAATTGGTCTGGCAGTTGTTTTTTGGGATACCTGGTCCCGACCATACGACACACTGCAGTTTTACTTCAGGGAAGTATTCGAAATACCTGAGATGTAACCAAAAAGACTGTTAAGAAACCTGAGAATCCAATGGGACAGATCGAAGCAGGCTGGAAAGACCATCATAATGTGGGAACCAAACTTGCGCACATAGACTTGAGTGATGCTGTCATATCGTGGGCAGGCATATTACCTGCATATGGCGCAGTTAAATCGATTTGGGAGCTGCGAAAACTGTCTAAACTTCTCGAAGTAATGAGTAATGCGACTTTCTCTGCTCTTGAACTGATAACTGATGAACTGAATGCCATGAGAACTGTAGTGCTCCAAAACCGAATGGCTCTTGACTTCACCCTAGTGGCGAGGGGTGGGACGTGCGCTTTAATCAAAGAAGAATGCTTTGCATTTATTCCTGATCATCAGCATGAGATTAATGATCATCTTGAGGTAATTCAGCAAGTGTCGGCCATGACCAAACCCTCTGACAGACTTTTTTCAGAATGTATTTGGGGGGTGGGGTTCCATCCTAATGAACATACTGATTGCCATTGGGGTAGGATTACTCCTAATAGGAGTTTGTGTTTGTTGTGGAATCCCCTGCATGAAGAAATTAATAAAAGAATTCATAGACATATCAGTATCTGAGATTATGTATCAAAGTACTGAATTTGAAGAGCTGCTAGAATGTGAAACACTTTCATAAAATTTTAAACTGAATGACTTTCTTAACTGCAAATCCTGATTGGAAGAGGTTAGGAAAAGAAGCAAACTGTTTATTCTTTTTTTGAAAATAGAATTAAAAAGTATTAACAGGAGGGAAATGTTAGAAAAATATGTATTAATGTGTGTATACTTAATGCTAATGAATAGTCAGAAGAATTAACACGTTTTTCATTATATTTTACATGCACTGTGTTATATATAAATTGAGTCTCATATGAGACTGAAAAAGATGCTTTTTGAAAACTGCAGTATGCTTTCTGAAACTTGCAAGATGCCCTCTGACCTAGTAATTGCTAGCACAGCAATATTCATGTTTATGCCTTTTGGAAATGTACTTGAGAAGCAGGTGCTTATCTGCTAAGTCAGGAACGAATGAATGAATAATACTATATTCTGTAAATGTAATGATTTTAAACAATCAGCTCTGTTTGAAGCATGAGAACATGTGCAGCTGCAGAAGCTTAGAGATAAAGTAGACAAAGGATTATTAGAGAAATGAACTGTTAGCTTTGTGCTTGAATTAGCCATAGTACCTTGAATGGTAACATAACATGTATCTAACTGGTGGTAATCAAGGCCACATTGTTTTCCTCAGGAAGTTTCTCATAAAAATTGATAAATCAGCAGAAATTCATGGGACTGATGGTCAACAAATGATGATGAAAAGACTGGTAATTTATTACGTCAGCTTGGTAGGCCATGTCTAGTTAGGGAATGTATAAAAATGAAAGTATTTCCTGTTTCTAGTTAGACAAACTCTGTAATAGCATGTTTTTGTCTCCTTGCTGCAAGATTAAAGTGCCTTAACCTGAACCTACTGTGTTTTGATCATTTTTAAAGTATATTTTTCCTCTGACAAGGGGGATTGGCGGAAAGACATAAAGAAGTCCTGGGGCCAATCATGTAGATGAGCATCTCTCGGGGACCCCCCCGAGGGGGGACTAGGGCAAAGTAGCTGCTGCATTTGTGGTTTATGGGAGAGGCAAACAGGTTGCAGCCAGGCTGATCCCATTGACGAAAACTCTTTGTCGCTACATCGGAATTGAGAGACCACTCACGAGGCAGGAGACTACATCTGCTCAGTTTGTCTGCAATCACATTGGAGTTCCCCAGAATGTGCATTGCTATCAGAAAGCAGCTGGAGGTGATCTTCCACTGCCAAACTTTTAGGGATTCCTGACAAAGAGGGTAGGATCTGGACCCCCCCTCTTTTTGTTGATGTACCAGACTACTGACATGTTGTCAGACTGAATAGCAACTGTCCCTGAAGGGAGAGCAGATTAGAATGCCTGCAGTGCTAAGTGCACTGCCCTTAGTTCTAGGATGTTGATATGCAAACTGGCCTCTGAATTGGAACAAGTGCCTTGGACTGTCTTTCCCTGGAAATGCCCCCTAAATTATCAGGGATGCATCCATGGTCACTATGGCTTTGCGTTGAGAGGGTGGAAAGGGAGCGGCTCCACAATTTGGCTTCATCAACCAATATAAATCCTGCTTGCATCAGTTGATTATTTGAAATTGGTGGGACACTGGATGAGTTAATATTGACACTGTGATGCCAGGAGCCTTGAAACAGCCTCATGTGGTATCTCACCAGAGGAACTAAAGTGATTGTTGCTGTCATGGACCCAAGGAGCTGTAAGACCTGGTGAGGCAGAACTTTGTCTTGAGACATTATCACTTGATGTTGTGACCGCAACTTCTCAAGTCTGTGAAGAGGAAAAGCAGCCCTGCAGGATTTGGTGTTTACTTTTGCTCTGATGAATTCTATGTCCTGTGTGGGGCATAGTTTTGACTTTTCCTTGTTTATCGAGATGCCCAAGAACTCTATAAGCCTTAGAATGGAGTCCAAGGCAGAAAGCAGCAGATGTCTGGTGGGGGCAGCGAGAAGCCAGTCATCTAAATATGGAAACACACAGAATCCCTGTATCCTTAAATGAGCTGTTACCACTGCCATGCATTTGTTGAACACCCCGGGGGCTGTGGTGAGACCAAAGGGCAGTGCTCAAAATTGGTAATGACTGTCTCCTAGCTGGAAACGGAGGTATCTTCTGGAGTGTTTGTCCATTTTTATGTGATAATACACATCCTGAGGATCTATGGAGCACATCCAATTGTCTCCAGAAATGGAAGGATAGACTAAACTGTGACCATCTGGAATTTTGCCTGTTGAACAAACTTGTTCAGTATACTGAGGTCTAAAATTGGCATCAAGTCCCCTGTCTTTTTTTGGCACTAAAAAGAATATTGAGTAAAATCCGGATCCTATTTGGTCTGGTGGGACTGTTTGGATGACTCTTTTCTAAAGCAGCTTTTGGATTTCTAGTGCTGCTATATCCCTCTGACTGGGTGGAACATCAGGGATTTGCCTTTGTGGTCTGGGATAAAGAATGAATGGGGATATAGTAACCTCTGGTAATTATTGTCAGCACCTAGGAATCCGATGTTATTGCGTGCCAGGCTGAATGGTGCAGACAGAATCTTCCCCCGACTGCTTCAAGAAGTAAGCAATTGGGCTGCTGCTCAGGAGCAGGAGCACTGGCAGGGTTGCCCAGAGAAAGAATCCCTTGAACCCTGGTTATGCGGGCCCTCTCTGGCATGGAAAGGTCATCTTCCAGAACAGTTCCCCCCTCTGCCCTGAGAGAAATACTCACCATGTGTGTCCCGAAAAGGCCCTTGGGACTAACTGAACCACATCTTTCCACTCCTCTGATTCCTGGAGTAAGGTCATTGAGGAGTGGAAAAATGCATGCCCACAGCAGAAAAGATCTTTCTATCCTTCTCACACCTGGCTAATGTGTCTCTGACTTTTGGGCCAAATAACAACGAAACATCACTGGGAGTGTTGATAAAGGAAGACTTAAAGGGGTCCACAAAGTCACATAAGTGCATCCAGGCATGACGCCTAATGGCAATGCCTGTACCCACTGCCCTGGACATCCCTTCGGCTGTATGTGAGATAAGCCACATGGACGAGTTGGAGATAGACTCTAGGATGGTAAGCTGGGAGGCAACCTTATCACGTACTTCGTCAGACACTGCTCCTGCCAAGGTCTCTGAAAGCTCAGTTATCAGATCCCTTTGGAGTTACATGAAATGTGCCAGAAAATTCAAGGACCAAATGGCGAAGGTCATTGAAGCAAAGAGCTGCTTCCCAAATCTGTCCATCGTCCATGACTCTCGGTTTGGAGGATAGACAGCTGGAGTCTCCTCGGTGAGCTCCTTTTTTGTGGCAGCTGCCACCACCATGACATCTACTGCTAGAACTTTTGATCAGTGAGGCTGATCCTCAAGTGAGGAAAGAATTTTGTCTCGTCTCCGGGGAATTGGCTCTCTAGCATTAGGAGACTTCCACGTACACTGCACAATGAGGTTGATGAGTTCATTGGCGGTTGGGGTCACCCAAGAAGTAGAAGGGTGGGCAGAAAAAGCCTGCAAGAAAACTGATTCCTTGGTGGATGGGTTTGTGGATTTCCAATCAACCTTCTGTTTGAAAATTTCCAGGATGTCTCTGAAGGAGACATTTTCAGGCAGTGACCGAGGAGACCCTTCCCCTTCATAGAAATCTGTATCCTCAGTGACCGATTCTTCTGGAGAATACAGGTGCTTCCTCTTGCAAGATCTCTTATGGGGTGGCTCCTCAGGGGAAGATCTGAGGAGGAACTCTGAAAAGAGGGGACCCTGGCAGCAGGGTGTCTTGCTGCTCTTGTGCCTGCTACCCCGAGGTAGCAGACTGTGACAGCTGTGAGCCAGAGGATACATAGATGTGACACTCAGATGAGGATGGTGCCAACTGTGAACCTGCTGAGGCCAGAGCCCTCACCATAATCTGGAAGGCAGGCCTGCCCAAAGAGGTATGGGACCCCAAACCGATAAAGACAACCTTGGAATCAGGGTCACACCCCCCACTTCGATGAGCCCACCTCCAGAGCAGGAGCAGTGAGATGACTCGTAACTGCCAGGGTACCAGGAACCGTAGACGGTGCCATGGAAAAAATTGGAGCCAATCCAGGGATCCCAGAGGTGGCAGCAAAGTCACGGTCCCGCCGGTGGGTGAACTCTGATGAAGCCACCGACCAGAGAGTCAGTTCCAGAAACAAGGTGGGATCCACCATCTGCACCGAAGTATTTTGCACCAGGAACATCGAAGTTGAGGGTTCCACGACCTGCAGAGAGGCTGAAGGAGGAAGATAAGTGGGTGTCCTTTGAGTGTAACTCTCAGCTCCAGATGAGATAGAGAGATCCTAGATAGGGCAGGAAGGCCTCTAGCTGCCAAGAATTGATCCACTAATCTGACTACATCAAGCTCTGAAAGGCTCCTGGTGGAATGGACGGATATCCCCGAGGGTGATTCTAGCCTTTCAAGGAATGGACTTAATTGCTGACCCAAGAAGGGGTCTGCAGATGGGTAGTACCTAGTCCTGGGTGTATTCTTGACCTTCAGAACCATAGTTGGCAGACCAATAATTTGCTTTGCAGGGGAGGAAGTAACTGGAATGCTTGGGGAGAAGGGAGACTATTGTTGGTGCCGAGAGGGTCATTGGAACCAATGATAAAGTCGGTGCCATAGGAATTTTTTGTAGTTTCAGCAGCTGTTGGCACCATGGGAGATGTGATAGGCTTCGGTGCTGGAGCAGAAGTCGGTGCAGGTTTCGGTATCTTAGGCCTCAATTCCGAGGGATGCATTGGTACCTGGGCCTTGGAAGATTTGGATTCAGGAACTTTAGCGGATGTAGGAACAGAGTGACTCCTTTTCTTGGATTCTCTTTTGGGAGACTTAGATGTCTCCACCTCAGACAAAGCCTTACTAAATGGGCATTTTAGCATCCCCTTGAGGATAAGTTTGTTACACCTCTGCAAGGGTTTGAGCACTGAAACCCTTGCAGAGTTCACACGCTGGTTGGATTTCCAAAATGTGGCACCCCCAAACAATAAACGCAAGAAAGATTCCCATCCGAATTGGGCATCTTACTGCCACATTCCTCACATTGCTTGAACTCTGTGGTTCCTTTTTGTTTCTCTGCCATTGTTCAATAACAACAAGAGGACATGAGCCCAGACACAAAAAACTCACTCACACACACACAAGAACTACGGAAAGTAGAGAGTAAAGCTTTTTTTTTTTTTTTTTTTTTAAAGGCTGTATCAACAATAGTAGATATTAAATTACTCCCAAGAGGGTAAAGGGAAGAAAGAAGGGAAAGTGATACCAGCAATGGTATTGAAGAATTTGCCAGAGGTAAAAGGGAAGGGAGGGGCCTATACCAACGATGGTAAAAAAAAATTTTACCTGACAAGGTAAAGGAAAAACGGAACATATATATATATATATATATATATATATATATATATATATATATATATATACATACATACACTCACAGCAATAATAATAATTACTAAGAGAAACAACAAGATAAAGGATTGAGAGTTTCTGGCTGGCGTGAGCTTGATATAATGGCTGAGTCAGTTCCAAGGGATGGAACTGAAACCCAACAGTCAAGAATGAATGAAGATTGATAACATTACATCTAGTGTTTTTATGGGTGTCAAGAGACATATATATGCAATTACAGTATGGTTAATTTTTATTGACACCAAAGGTATATATGGGTCTATGTGAAAGAACATTTGTGATGGTAGTTATATGTAGGTTAATTATTTATTTATTTATTGCATTTGTTAACCGGGAAAGTCCACTGGGCCTAGAAAGAGCCCATTTTCAGTGGAGGCCCAGGGAGAACAGCTCCACATTAATTACATCTTCTTCTTCTTTCGGCTTTTTCCCAGTTAGGGGTTGCCACAGCAGATCACTTGTCTGCTCATGATTGGCAGTGGAGTTTTAAGTTGTCAAGTTGCCAGCCTGGCACCCAACCTTCCACAGAAGGTACGCACACCTAGGGCCAATTTAGAGTGTCCAATCCAACTATAGCATGTCTTTATTTGGGAGGAAACTGGAACACCCGGAGGAAACCCACGTGACCACAGGGAGGACATGCAGACTCTGCACAGAAGACACCCCAGCCGAGGATCGAACCGGAGAACCTCTTGCTGTGAGGCAGCAACGCTAACCACTGCACCACCACAGTCACCCTACTCCACATTAATTACATATAAAAGTAAAATGTTAACACATAGAATAAAGTATTATGAGCAGTACATTAACATTTAAAGAAAATAATAGCAACAACAGTGATAACGTTTCCAATCAGGTATAAATATAGCAGTAAAAGATGGCATGCATTCAAATAACACAAGTATAAATATATCTGCAGACTAATTAGTCTTGGTAAATAATGGCTACCTCTCTAGTGCCTTTATGTATTTTTTTATATTTAGTGATATAGATAGGTAGGTAAATATTTATCAGCTTTTTTTGCTCGAGTCAGAGAATATTGAGCAAAAATATTTGAATCATGAAACCATCAACTGCAACAGGGCAAGGAAAATGGTTCTGCTCCTCCCTTGCTGGAACCATGTTAAAGCCCATTCAGGCATTTTGCTGTTTACAGTGTTGGAGGACTTGAAGAAAAATTAACTAAAAATTGCAGTAATCTTTTAAAACAAATCTAGAATAGAAACAGGGAAACATTTACCAAAACAGACCAAAAACTCTTAAAGGTATGTTTCAACTGGAGCCAGATCCATATTGTACAGGGATAAAGTCTTAACTACATAACAGGTGAACCAACTTTGAATAGCAGTTCAGATGCCTATAGGAGCTGGCCTGGGAGGATGGGAGACAGTGGACATTGATGGCTAACTTATCCTGAGGGAGGGAGGCAGTTCTGGATTATCACCCTCATCACACCTAGCAAGTGCTGTAGGTGTTCACCCATTGGAGTTTTGAGCCCAGCGAGTCATAGTGCATTTGCAGTAAGTAGCCCAGGGAAAATAGCATTCAGAGACGCACTTTTCCTTGGGAAGCAGTGATTGCAGATGTAGAGGCATTGTTAAGGGGGGAGGGTGGTGCTCCCATGGAGACAAAATAGACCACCCAATGACCAGCAAGCTACCACCTATCACTAAGAAGTATAGGGCTGATGGGGTTCTGGGGCAGGAACAAATCAAATTAGGGTGTCACTTAGTCCGGGAATACCTATCTCCCATCCCTCCAAAATAAATGGGCCAAATAAATGAAGGTAGAAGAACCATCAGGCAAAGTCTTGAAGAAAGTTAAAAAAAAAATAAATAAAAAGATACATTGCAGCTGTTTATAACAGCATGTATATTTTAACCTTTTGTGAGTGCTTCAGCTGAAGTTGGTTACCATATAAGAAAGTTAACAGCTTTGAGTATACTTCCATTAAGAAGTAGTACTTTTAATGATTAATAACATTACTTAGCATTTTGAAAGATACTGATCTTTTAAACAAGCTTTACTTACTCAAAAGCATTTTTCACCTTTGGCAGAAAAATTACTTTATAGCTACATATAGAGTTTTCTTCCTACATGATTGCTGCTAACTGGCATGGTTATGAGCCCACATTTATTTTTGATTCAGTTTTAACCAAGGAATAACACACAAAGAACTGTATCTTTTTAGGAGCCCCCTAGTAGCATTGTCTGCTTAATTAACTTACTCAGGAGTTACATAGCAGATGGAGGGAATCAAACCTTTGACTGAAAAGAAAAAAAAAACCTTGCTAGCAGCTTATAGCCTTAACTCTTTATTCTATACTTTGATTTGCCAGATATATGCCAATTTTTTTTTACTTTACTAACTTTATTTTCACTAATTTACTGTTTATAGAGCATATACATTTCCAGCATGCAATATATAGGGCCCCTCTTTATGAACTGTTATACTGTCACTGCAGCATTCTGTCATGAAAGGTGAGTTCATACTCTATCTGCAAGAATTTTTACATAGTGACTACAGAGCAACCTTCATGACTGAATGATGCAATGACAGTATTATGGTTTATCAGGTATTACCATAAGGTGAGCATGCTGAAATGTTTTGGAAATATTTACAACTACCAGACTAATATGTATGCGCTATCTTAAATTTCATGAATACACTGCTCACAGTTTTTGTCATTCCTGCTATTATGTTAAACCTACAAAATTCTAATTTCTCCAGCTAATATCATAATACAGCAGCAGTCAGAGTTAAAATCCAAATATGAATCTGTTTTACTACCTCACAAATGTGTAAACTTTGGTAGAGGGACAATTTTATGTCAAAATAGGATCACAGGAAGTTACTAGGCTATTGGCCCTGAGGCCCTTACAAGCCCAGGCAAGAATTTAGTCCATGTTCCAAGTCAGCATCCTATGCCACTGTCAAGCAGGGACACAGGTGGAATCCCAGGGGTGTATTTTCTGTTCCCCATCCAGTTATCTAGGCTGTGCTTACAAAGGTTTAATGAGGTACTCTGCTTTACGTGGAGAGGGAGTCTAGTCTCTAGACCCCTATTCAAATCATAGCTAGCTACAGGCCTCCAACTGTGACTCAAGATGCCCACTCCACCTATCTGGATCTCTTTGAATCTATCAAGATTCAACCCTTTACCCTGATCCTGGGTGACTTTAACTATCCAACCATAGAATGGAAGAAATACTAATGCCAAAACACAAATGTCTTTTATATATATTGCAACTCCACCTCCTTTTGTTTTGCTGCCCACAGTTTGGGGTCTGAATGAATGATAGGATGAGTAACCTGGTATGGTTGGGGTGCTTTCTGCAGCTTTGAACCAGGTTTCTGTCACTGCACAAATGTCAGCTTCTTCCAGGGTTAAGAATGCTTGCAATGAGTGCAGTTTCATGTTTAGACATCTAGCGTTTAGCAGCATGACCTTTAATTTACGTTTACCACATAAATTATTTGGTTGCATAACTAGTTGATTTAAATATCAACTTATATAAAATGCAGAAGCCTATTTTATAATTGCAAGCAAGCATTTGGGGGTATACATGGTGCAAATATTACCACATGCCCAGGGGTTGCAAGTAACTTGCCCTTTGGGCTTATACCTCAAAAGAACCCTTGGCATGTCATAATATCTGCACTATGTATAGGTCCCCTAGCATGCCTTAGTACTTCTACATTTTATATTAACTCTCTAAGAGCACTAGTTGCCTAGTTGGGATTGGCATTTATTTTCTTTGTTTTCTTGTTTGTCAACTGGGCAAGTGTGCTGGTCCAAGGACCACTTCCAGTCTCAAAGGTAGAATGACAACATTTTCAATACTGGTTTACTTTATTTTGCAAGAAGTTAAACACGTCAACATCTGAATGCAAAATAATTTACAATAAAGATATTTAGAATATTACAGTATGTTAAAAACTGGAAATCAGCATAAAATTATGAAATTAATAAGCTCTATAAGGAGAACTTTAGAGAAATAACTGTTCAAGTAAAGGTATGAGGCATTACTGTAAGAAGTGAACTTCAGAGGAATAACTGTACACAACTAAGAACATGGAACTGAAGTAAGAAAATGTTAAGGAAGTAGTGAATTAAAGGAAGAAGATAGGAAGGACATATAATATGATTCAATTTCAAAGTATTATAGTTTTTGTATCAAAGTCCTTGAACCCTAGCATTATAAAATGACATGTGACTGTCACTTTGTGTCAGGAGTAGCATATAGGTGTGCAAGTGCCTAAACAGCATGTGCACTGTTTTTGCACATTCATGTGAACATGCCTTTGTATTCAAACAAGTTAAGCAAGATGTGCTCAATAAAGCTCCTGGCTTTATTCATTTTACTTACTTCCTAAATCCCCAAACTAAACTGTTCTGCAACACCGAAGGCTGCCCGTCAGCACCGGCATTGCAATCAACCCCATTTTTCTCATTTTGTACATGGGGTTGGGGTGTCACATCAACAGAGACCATCACCTAGAGCCAATGTTCACTCTCTCTGGTGATTATCCCTGTTGTGGACTTTCTTCCACACCAGACACAAGTGCACATACATACACCTCTGGCTAATTTAAAATTTCCAGTTCACCTACTGCATGTCTTTGGAATGTGAGAGAAAAACTGAGCACCCAGAGAAAACCCACACAGACAGACAGAGGACATGCAGACTCTACTGTGAAGTCAATCTGGCCAAGAACTGAACCAGAGAACCTTTTGCTCTGTGACAACTTTACTCACTGTGCTGCCCAATACTGTTTAAAAAAAAAAGTAGAGGGAATGTCCTTGTTCTACCTAATATAATTGATATACACACAATAATCACTTCCTAAAGCCTAAAACAAAACTGTCCTGCAAGACTGAAAGCTCCTCTTCTGCTCTTTAAAAAAAAAAAAAGAAAAGGGAATTTTCTTGTTTTGTCCACTAGTTGGAAAAAAAAAGAAATGCTTTCTAAAGCCAAAAACTGAACTGTCCTGTAAGACTAAAGGGTGCCCTTCTACTGTTGGAAAAAAGGGTGACTTTTCTTGTTCTGCTTACTGAATGTCAAAAATACATGGCAGGTTTTGCAGTTCTGAGATGACCGTGTCTTAGTTGCAGTTGATATTTATGTGACCTGAGTGCTTGGACTATACCACTTCCTCCTAGCTGTATGTGTATCCAGACTGCCTCCTCACTGAATAGTAAGATGAGGGATATAAATGCAAGGTTCCTGCAATAATAAAGTCCTGCATTAAATTAAAAAAAAACTTTTGATTGTGTACTACTTGATTTCTAATATGTTAGCAGGTCCCCTTCCACACCTGCTAACAAACATACTTCCATTCAACAAGCATTTATAGCTTGCGGCACAGCCAATAGGCAACTTATTACTACAGTGAAACAGCATCCAGTTCATTTAACAGCTCAGAGGTTTCCTTCATAGCAAACTAGATTTTTTGAGTCACTGATCATGCTGTAAATGCTCAGCCTGACTGGCTTCTGCTAGTACAAAATGCTTGAAAAAAAGAAGTTATGTCTTACCATAACGTTCCATCTGTGTTGTTCATCTTCTTTCATTCATAACTGATGGGTTCGGTTCAGAGCGCTCGGAACAGAGTCACCTATTACCAAGCTCGCGCCAGCCAAAAAAACTCTCGAGCCAAGTCTCTACCCAGAATGCTCTTCTCACTGTTACCTCAGATTGAGTTTGCTAAGAAAGGAAGTAAACCTCAGGCCACTTCTACGCAAGTACCCTAGTGCATCACTTAGACCCAAAACATCCCCCAGGAGCTTTGGAGGGGGAAGGAGGGTGGGAAGTGATGAATGAAAGAAGATGAACAACACAGATGGAACGTTATGGTAAAACATAACTTCTTTATCTGATGTTGTTAATCTTCTTTCCATTCATCACTGATGGGACAGAATACCAAGCTACCTTGAGGTCCATGGGTGGCCCTTCTGGAAGAACATTCCTGAGTACCATTGAGCTTAAGGCAGCTCTCTCCCTGGAGACCAGGTCCAATTTGTAATGACTAATAAAGGTATGAGGCTTAGTCTAAGTAGCTGCTGTGCAGATGTCATCCATGGATGCCCTGGAATGGAATTCTATAGAAGTTGCCATAGATCTAGTGGAGTGGGCTTTAACTTTTGGCATAGATTTGTTATGGAGAGAATAAAATGGCCTCTCCCATTTTGGGTCCTGAAAAGGAGATGAAAAGCTGTTCAGATTTACGGATAGGTTTGGTCCTGTCTAGGTAAAACCTTAATTGTCTATGTACGTCTAAGGAGTGGAGTTAATACTCTCCTCTATTGGCAAAATTTGGAAAGAACACTGGTAGATCAATGGACTGGTTAATGGAGAATTCAGAAACAACTTTGGGAAGAAAGGATGGGTTCATTCGAAGTGACACTCTGTCTTTATGAAAGGCCAGATAGGGCCTCTTGATACACAATGCCTGCAGCTCCGAGACTCTTCTGACAGAGGTAATGGCTACCAGGAACAAAGATTTCCAAGACAAAAACGTTAGGTCACACTTAGCCGCAGGCTCAAAGGGCTTTTGAGTCAAGGACTACAGGACTAAAGTGAGGTTCCATGGTACTACGGGCTGTCTAAGAGGAGGCCTGAGATGAGAGGTCCCTTTGAGGAAAGCCTTGCAAAGGCATAACAAAATGAGGGGTGCCATCTATACCATTGTGGAAGTTGGAAATTGCCGCTAGATGTATATGAACTGCAGAGGCTCCGTTATCAAAAAACTTAGCCAAACATTGAAGCACTGCAGTAACTGGAGCTGAATATGGGTCTAGCATGTTATCTTTGGACCAAATGGAAAACCTTTTCCATTTAGCATGATATAGTCTTCTGGTGGATGGTTTGTGAGAGGCCAGGATAATGTCTCAAACAGGTGGGGAGAGGTTAGCCTGCCTGGTGACTAGTGGAAGTGGAGAAACCAAGCTGTCAGGTTGAGAGTGGACAGGTTCAGGTGACTCAACCCTTGGGGGTGAGTGATCAGATCTGGTAGAGGGTCCAGAATCCTCAGTGGGAATACTAGGTGAGGCCAAAGAAAAGGGAACCAAACTTGTCGAGGCCAGAATTGGACTATGAGGATCACCTTGCATCTCAACTGAAGAGCTTTGTTTAGAAACAGTGGGATCAGAGGAATGGGAGGATAGGTGTAGAGAAGTCCTGTGAGCCAATCGTGGATCAGAGCATCCCTCAGTGACTCCCCTGTGGGGGAAGTAGGGTGAAGTAGCTGCTGCACTTGGTATTTGATGGGGAGGCAAAAAGATTGCAGCAAGGCAGGCCCCAGCAGCTGAAGATTACAGATGCCACCTCGGGGTTGAGGCGCCACTCGTGGCGCATGAGGATGCATCTGCTCAGTTTGTCTGCAATCACGTTGGAGCTCCCCAGGGTATGCATTGCTATCAGAAAGCAGTTGGAAGCTATTGCCCACTGCCAGATTCTCATGTCTTCTTGACAAAGGGTGTAGGACTTGGTTCCTCCTTGCTTGTTGATGTACCAGACCACTGTCATATTGCCTGATTGGATTGCAATTGTCCCGGAGGGGAGAGCTGCATGGAATGCCTGCAACACTAACAGCACGGCTCTCAGTTCTACTACATTGATATGCAGGTAGGCCTCTGAGGTAGACCATGTGCTTTGGACAGTCTTTCCCTGAAAATGCCCCCCCCCCACCTAATCAGGGAAGCATCTGTGGTCACAATGGTTGTGGGCTGGGAGGTTGAAAAGGTCAGCTCTAAAGATCTTCGTCTGGCTTCATCCACCAAAGCAGGTCCTGCTTGCAAGAGTTGGTTATTCGTATCTTGTAGTCCAGGGGATGACAGTTTGGGAACCATTGACACAGAAGGAGCCATTGCAGAATTTGCATATGTAGCTTTGCTAGAGGCACTATTGGAATTGACGTAGCCATAGAACCCAGAGCTTGGACAACCTGCCTTGCAGGGACTGATGTTTGAGAAAGAATCACTCTGATTTGAAGCCTGAATAGGTGGAGTCTGTGAAGAGGGAGTGATACCAGACAGGACTGAGTATTGAACACTGGTCCAATGAACTCTATTTGTTGTGTAGGGATAAGATTTGATTTCTCCCAATGTATCGTTATTTCCAACAATTTTGCCAGAGAGAGAATATGTTGTAGGGCAGTTACCAGAAGATGCGTGGTGGGGGCAGTAAGGAGCCAGTCATCTAGATATGGAAACACCCAGAATTCTTTTAGTCTCAAGTGAGCTGTTACCACTGCCATGCATTTTGTGAACACTCTGGGGGCTGTAGAGAGACCGAATGGCAGGGCACAGAATTGGTAATGACTGGCTCCTAGCCTAGCCGGAAGCGAAGCAGACTCCTGGAGCATTTGTCCATCTTGATGTAGTAATACATGTCCCAGAGATCTATAGAGCACATCTAATTGCCTTCTCTTAAAAAGGGAAGGATGGACTGAACCATGACCATCTGGAATTTGGTTTGGGTGACAGACTTGTTTAAGCTGCTGAGATCCAAAATGGGTCTCCAGTCCCCTGTCTTTTTTGGCACCACAAAGAATCTTGAGTAAAATCCTGATCTGTGCTGGTCTGGTGGGACTGGTTGGATGACTCTTTTTTGAGACAGCTTTATAATCTCTGAAGCTGCTGTTTCCCTTTGACTGGGTGGAATGTCAGGAAGTTTTCTTGGAAATTTTGGCTGACAAAAAAGGGGAATGGTGTAACCTCTGGTGATAACATTCTGCACCCAATGATCAGTGGTGATAGAGTGCCAGGCAGCTTGGTGCAGAGAGAAATGACCCCCGACTGTGTCCGGAGGTAAGCAATCGGGCCACCCCTCAGGAGTGTTGATAAGGCTGCCCAGGTAGAGAGTCCCTGGAGCCTTGGTTGCGAGAAACCCCTCTGCTTTTATAGGGGCATCTTCCAGAATTGTTACACCCTCTGCCTCTGGGAGTATCATCACCACATGTGGCATGGAAAGGACCCCGAGATTTCTTATGCCACATTTTCCCACTCCTCTGTTTCCTGGAGAAGGTATGTTGAGGGTTGGAAAACTATAGGCCTATGACAGACAGGGTTTTTCTGTCTTGCTTGCACCTGGCTAGCATGTCCTTCACTTTGGAGTCAAAGAGGGATGAAACTTTGATGGGAGCATTCAGAAAGGAAGACTTGAAGGGATCTGTGAGGTCACAGATGCGCATTCAGGCATGACGTCTCATAACAATGCCTGAACCCGCTGCTCTACCCACCACTTCGGTCGCGTGTTGGAGCAATCTCATGGACGAGTTGGATATCAATTCCAGGGTTGCTAGCTGCGAGGCCACTTTGTCCCTGACCTCGTCAGACAACTGTCCTGCACGTGTCCCAGAGAGTTTGGAGATCAAGTCCCTCTGGAGCCTCATAAAATGTGCCAAATAATTCAGGGACCATATAGCAAAGGTCCCTAATGCAAAAACCCACTTCCCAAGTCTGTCCACTGCCTGAGACTTCCTGTTGGGTGGGTGGACAGCAGAACTTTCCTCAGCCAAGTCCTTTTTCATGGCCATCGCCACCACCATAGCATTAACTGGTAACCCTTTGCACCAGTGCAGATTCTCAACAGGAGGGGACAGAATTTTATCTGGTCTCCAGGGGATCACCTCAATAGAATCAGGGTCCTTCCACGCATGCTGCATGACAAGCTGGATGAGTTAATCGGCAGGCATGGTCATGCAAGATGTAGACATCCAGGCACGAAAAGCCTGCAGGAACATGGACTCCGCAGATGAAGGGTTGGAGGGCTGTGCCAATACAGGCATCTGTATCGAAGGTTTTGAGATAGTCGGAGCACAGGAAGGCAGAACCAAAGAGGCAGATTTATGCTTCAACGATAACTTGGAGACCTTAGATTTCCTAGATTTGCTCTGATCACCCAGTAGTGAAGAAGGAACAGAATGGGATCTCTTTTTGTCCTTAGAAGGATAGATCGAGACCTCCATTAAAGAAATGGCCTCTGAGAAGGGAGACTTGAGTAACCCCTTCAGAATGAATTTATTCTTGTGCGTTGGCTGAAACTTTGACAAATATCACTTGGAGGCTGCACCGAAAGGTGGGCCACTCCTAAACAGTATACACAGCCATCATGCAAGTCACTGTTAGGCAACTTGCCCTTACAAGAAGTAAAATGCTTAAAGCCAGAGGTACCCTTCTTGTCTGACATTTTAGTAGAAAGAACACCACAACTAACTGTATAATCCAACAATACTGAAGTCACTCAGTTCAAAAATCATAAGAAATCACATGAAAAATAACAATATTACAACACACTGTATATGAGAAGAAAGGGAAACACCTGAATAGCGATAAAAGCTAACAGGTTAAGCAAGAGAAAGCAATACCAGCTATGGTATTGAAGAAATACCACAAGGGTAAGGGAAAAGGCCATACCAACAATGGTACTTAAGTTTACCAATGGTAACAAAGGGTAGAGTGGAGAATAGATGGTTAGATCGAAGAAAAGACACTAGAAATACTAAAGGTTTAGTAAAATATGAAGATATCCAAAAACTTTTACACAAATATCAAAAAAGATTTTACTTCGCTGAGAGCTTGGCTGAAAAGTGGCTTTACGGCTATGCAACAAATGAGATTTGTGGTAACAGGAAGAAGGGCATTCTGGGTAGAGACTTAGCTCAAGAGTTTTTTTGGCTGGCGCGAGCTTGGTAATAGGCCAACTCGGTTCCGATGTCTTGGAATTGAACCCATCAGTGATGAATGGAAAGATGATTAACAACATCAGATCTAATTTTTAACCAACTTGTCTCAAATCTGAAAACATGTGCTCCCCAAAAACAACACTGATTCTGGGCAGGCAGGAGTACATTGTATTCTGGACTCTAACTGATTACATATTCATCCATAAGGATAAAAGAAATCTCACCAGTGTCATTTTCATTAACCTGACTGGAGCCTCAGACATGATAGAATAAATCTTACCAGTGACATTTTCATTAACCTGTCTGGAGCCTTGACATGACTGACTACACAGTATCGAAAACTCACCTACTAGACATTGGCATCAGCACTGAAGCTGCACTGTGGTTCAAAGACTTCTCATACAGATCCTATTCAGTGATTGGGTCCTCTCTATCACATACTGCCTGCAATCATTCAGCTGTACCACAAGGGTCACTATTTACCCAGTACCCTTTTTCCATTTTTATAAATAAATTACCTGTTGACCCACCTCAGTTACAACTCCTTTTACATGCTGATGACAGTTATCTACAAATCCAACAATAAGTAAAAGGTAATCCAAACCCAATTGCAAACTGACTATCTGGACCTAAATCACTGGATCACCTCCAAAAAGCTTTTCCTCAACCCCCACCCCCCAAAAAAAAGCTAAAGCAGTTGGTACAAAGAAAAGACTTTCCAAGTTCCCAGTTCCTTCAAGCTTTTTGACCAGTACAACAACCTTACTGACACCACCACTTCATTCAGATACCTAGGTATCTGGCTCGACCAGTCTTTTAACTTTTAGAAGCATAGTCAAAAACTTAGATCTAAAATAAACTACTGACTTTTCTGGGATTAGAAAATGTCTCACTTCCTTTCACCACCAACTAGGGCAGCTATTGGAAAAGGGAGTTTGCTCACATAAATTGAGTATGGCTTACCCTTGTTTGCTACCTCCTCTAACAAAAACACACCAACACTGCAGAACTTATCTAATAAAATGCGCCATTTAATTGACAATTCTCCTCACTTGGAACACCATTGCTTTACTTTATCCAAGGCAAACTGGCTCACAGTAGAAACCAGATCCAACCTATTTCTAGGCTTGCAACTATTCAAATTACTCCACCAAGATGCTACTTTTCCACTTGCAATTAAACGTATTACTACCACCTCAACCTACTTGCTCAAAAACTGCACCAGTCCCTTTCTCACTGTCTCACTGAGCAGAACTATGCTGCATTCAAACTTAAAATCACAGTATATTTTTGAGCAATATAAATGCAAATGTCAGAATGCAGGACATATCACCGACTTTGTACTAGGTTAGTTCTCTTATGTTAACCCATTTACACCATTACTCTACTGGTCACTCCTATATTTTTGTTTCCTCTAAATGAGCACATAGCTTCTCTTTGTCCTTGCTCACTGCCCTCGTACATCTTTCATCTGTCTCAGGCTCAGTCTTTACCATTTCTTATCTCTTGGTTTGTCCTCTAAACACAGTGTCTTACCCCCTGCAATTTCCAAGGATAAATCTGTTTCTCACCATTTTCTTGCTGTCATTCCGATTATGTTTTGTGCATGTAAGATGTATACCTCAACACAGTGTAAAGTTGGTATATAGTATCTCTCTTTTTCTGTGACTAGTTAGTATTACCTTTGGGTTGCAGTGCTGGTTGTAATTGTTACATTTTGTGTTGCTGCTATTAAATAAACCAAAACAAATAAATACTTGTTTGCTGCACATACACAACAAATCAATGATGAGACCAGCCAATGTATACAGAGGCATCTAATCGGCAGAATATCAGTAATTCCTGAAATAAAAGAAACTGGTGCAGCAGGCAAGAAGATACATCATGATGGCTGTGGTTACTGCACATTTAATGTCCAGAGTAAATACTAAAGGCAGTTGGTACTTGAGTAGACTAGAAAGGCATCACTGGCAAAACTGTAGTATATGACTTTGGGAAAAGAATGAACAGCATGAACCTAATTAAAGGAACAATTTTGGAAAATATTAGTCAAAGTCATGGTGAATTCAGCATTACAATTCCAAACAGTTTGAACATTAAAATACATTTAATCATGGAAATAGTCAGTGATTTATTTGTGACATGGCATTTAAGTATATTTATGTATGAAGATAATGAATTTGTTATAAAGGGAAAAATTATGTAAAGGAAATATAAAGTGGCTATCACATAAAGGCCAGAATTCATAAAAGGCTACAGCTGGACGTATGTCCTAACATGGGTGGAAAACCACTGCTGGTGACCCTTTCTGATTCACAGATAGAATCATCAAGGTGGGCCCCCTCCACTGCAATACTAAATGCTAGTGAGAGGTTTCAGGAGAGCAGCCTATATTAACTAACCATAAGCTTTCCTCCAGAAAATACATATGGTAAGGGATTTATGCACTCAGAGAATCGTTCAAGTGTGTAAATTAGCACAGCCAGCCATGTTAATTAACATGGTGAAAATACCACACTCACACATTACTTTTAATGTTAGAGACTGCAATGTAGTTAAGTGCAAGGGAGTGTGGTGGAGATGTAGTTGTGGGAGGTGTATGTATGACAGCAATGTTTGCAGAGATATGAGTGGTCTGGTGTGTGTGTGTGTGTGTGTGTGTGTGTCTTCACGCAACTTACAAGAAAAAAAAATAAATCAAATATATTCACCAGTCTTTTAGACATTAGAAAAATATATAATGCCAAATGATAAAAGCTTGGAAAAAATAGAGGAAACGCTAAGTAAACATTCAGATGAACTGAGTGATTCACAGAAGTCAGACATTAGGATAAAGGAAAGAATGACAGAAAATTAGATTTTCTGTGAAGAACTGATTTAAAAAATGTATCTATTTATATTAATTAATTATAAATGAATTAATTATAATTATATATGTATATATAATTAATTTATATTAATATAATATATATTATATATAATTATATTTATAATTATAAATTAATATATATAATTATTATATATATATTAAATAATATATATTCATTATATATTATAATTAATTATACCTTTATTTATTAAAATATTTAAAAAATGATTTAAAAGAGAGATCATTTGAGGTTTTCTGCCATCGCAGGGAAACTGGAAGGAGCAGACTGTATCAATTTTATGGGGGCTACAGACTGATGTGGCATAGCAAGAACTATTCATTTAGAGAGCACATAGTGTATATGCCACAAATATCATTTGGAAATTGCAGAGACATTCTGGTGAAGTTGCAACTGCACCATATGAAGGAAATGCTCCAAAGTAAAATATTGCAAAGGGGAACATACCGCTCGACTGCCCAGATTTATGGCTCATATTTTTGGCCTAGTCCTCATAAAATTTGCATTTTTCTGGCAAATTGCTGGGATGATCTGAGGACTGAAGTCAATAAATAATGACATGCATTTGAGTTTCAGACTTCAAATCCTTCAGAAAATGCATGTTATCAAAAACACTGCTACTCTAGCAACTTTCTAATTTTATAAGAGCAATATTTAAAATCTGTCCCCATTTTTCGGCCTTTGTCCCCCAATTTAGCCAGGCTTTGTCCAGATTTCTTGCACAAAGAGGTTGAGCAGCATGGAGGGGAAAGATGTTGAAAAGTCGTGATACCAAACATTGTGGAAAATGACTACTTATTGTACTCCATATAAAAAAAAAAACAAATTCATCCCAGCAATCAGATGACATTATAAGGCTGGACTGAGATTCAAGCTGTTACACTTAGCAGTTTTCATGGCGTTTTTTTTTTTTTTTTTTTGATGGGTCAAAGGAGTATATCTGACAACTTCTTAACTCAACAATGCTTGATTTCATACTTGCAGTTTGTTCAACAGCAGTGGCGGCTGGTGACTTCAAATTAAAGGGGGGCTGCAGGAGACAGCTGAATGGGTGGGGCCAATGGGAAGGGGTGTGACCAACTAGAAAGGGGTGGAGCTATGTTCAAAACCACAACAACTGGAACTTTAAATACACTGCCCTGGGTGCCAAACCATCATTATGAGAATCCAATCAAGACAATATGAAGTGTAGAAGAAAAAAAATATTTCAATACATTGGCTAAATGACAGCTTACTTAATATCTACATGGAAACGCAAAGGTTGTGAGGCATGAAAAAATAAATTACTTTTTAAATACATTACTGGAATGCCAGTCAAAATCAAGTATAAAAAAACAAGCAGCACTCAACTTAAACCACTTCTCCTTGCACTGCAGTTCTAATTATAATTTATATTCAGCTTTATAAAATTACCAAGTAACATGCTGAAAGTAGCAATCTCTGTGATACCCCCACTTGTAAAAACGTTTCTTATACAAAAAAGACCTGCTGCCTGACAACAACTATCTACTTGTTTCATGGGGAAGACATGATCAAAGTAAAAAATGAACAGCAAACAAGAAACAAGCTCAAGATTAATTGCTTAAAGGATTACTGCACAAGTTATGGACCACACGATAGATTGGCAGTTTAGTTTATAAGTAAAGCCTGCAAAGATGACTGAAAGTCTCCAACAAATGTAATGAGCTTCTGAAAATACTGTAATCCTGTCCTTTATTACAAATACTGTCATGTGCATTTCAATACCCAAGAAGCATAAATCAACAGTATAAAATTATGACAGAAAACCAGAACATTCTGCAAAATCAAGGACAGATGGATAAAAAGCCACTGTCGTACTTGTGTCTACCTTGGATGGGGGAATACTCTGCACACTTACACTGCATAACTGCTCCTTGCCTTGCTTGGACACATCCAGAGTCACTACATGGGGGAGTGGGGTACAGCAAGTATGTCACAATTCGAAATGTCTCTAGCTGACAGTGATAGCTCTGACACTCGTACCTCTCAACCTCAGAGCAAGAAATCTGGACAAAGCCATATATAGAAGTGGGATACAAGCCCAAAAATAAGGACAATTTTTAAATATTGCTCTTATAAACTTAGAAAGATAATAGAACAGTAGTAGGCCTTGCATTAGTATGAATTTTCTGAAGGGTATGAAATCTGAAACTCAAATGTCTGCCATTATTTTCTAACTTCAGTCTTTAATGATTTGCCACTAATTTGCCAGAAAACCACAATTTTATGAAAAATGGACCAAAAATGTGATGCAAAAATATAAAATTGCTACACAATACAGCTGGGAACCTGTCAAAGAAGGGACACCTTTATAATATCAGTACTGTTAATTTGAGCAGCTGACAAAATAAGAGAATCTACATGCATTTCTGAAATAAAAGTAATCTATAACTCTGATCATTACAGTTATTTATAAATGTAAACCCTCCACATTTTCTTCCAAAATTGCCATTTTACGGAGGGATTATTAGGGGGAGAGCAACATTTTGAGCCAAATTTGGGGACAGTTGAGAGGTTTGGATATTCCTAATTCTATAAACTGATTTATTTGCACGTACATCTCAACCTTTTAATGCAGGAAATCTGGACAAGGCCAAATATATTGGTGGAACATACAAACAGTACTAAAAATTGCTCTTGTATAAACTTAAGGCAGTTGATAGAATAACAGGTCTTGCTTTAGCATGCATTTTTCTGAAGGTTATGACATCTGAAAGTCAATGTCTGTCATTATTTAGTGACTTCATTAATAAATGATTTGCCAGAAAACCACAAATTTTATGAGGAACAAACCAAAAATAAGAAGCAAAAATCTATTCATCCTGCAGAAATCTGGACAGTTGAGAGGTATAGTTCAGCCAGGGCTGTCTTTTGCTGCCCTTGCCCTCACAAAATCATGGTCGATGGAGCCTCCCACCCTGCAGCCATTCCAATGTCCCATTCCTTGGTTATTTCACCCCATTTAACATAAACAATGTAATGTGCATACTGCTTTACTTCTGCGATGATTTGGATTTCATTTGAAAGTTTTATTTTGCATTTTACAGCACAAACACTAATAGATATCTGCTAAACAAAGCAATGCAGTCTCACAATGAAAACAGACTTAGCATGAAAACTTCTCTGCCCTTGAAACTCACATTCATTGAAAAAGCATTGAAACCCACATTCAAAGAAAATATATTTTGCAAGTGGCAGATAAAGATTAACTTTGGGGGTTACGGCCCCCAAACATATTCAGTGAATTCAGTTCTCACCAAACCTCTTAGCAAAAAACACCTGGACAAAGCCAGTAATGGGGGAATACAGCCCTCAAACATTTTCAGTGAATTCAGTTCTCACCATAGCACTCAACCTTAGCACAAAAAACCTGGACAAAGCCACGAATGGGGGAACACAGTCCCAAAAATAGGGCTAAATTTCAAATATCCATCTTATAAACTTAGAAAATTGCTAGAATAAAAGGTTTTGTGTTACCATGTACTTTCTGACGAATATGAAGTCTGAAATTCAAATGCCTGTCATTTTTATTTATTTAACATTTGTTAACCAGGAAAGTCTGACTTGGAACAAAAGGCAATTTTCAGCAGAGACCCAGGGAAAAACACTCCAGACACATTTTTGTAAGATGGGAGGACACCAGTGCACCCAGAGGAAACCCACACAAACACAGGGAGGACATGCAAATTCCACACAGAAGGCACCCCAGCCAAGAATCAAACCAGAGAACCTGTAGCTGTCTGGCAACAATGCTACCACTGCCCGTGTAAGGAAACAAAAATGCAGAAATCACAGATTTTATGAGGAACAGAACAGAACAAATATGAGGCAAAAATCTGCAATTTTATTTACAAATGGTGGTGGGTAGGGACATCAGGCTCATGCCACCTGCACCCAAGGTACAGTGTTCAAGCCCACCACCATGTATCCTGAGTTCTCTCTAGCCACAAGTATATAGCACCTGGGGCATTTGCCACCTGCACCCAAGGTACAGTGTACAAGCCCACCACCATGTATCCTGAGTTCTCTCTAGCCACAAGTATATAGCACCTGGGGCATTTCACACACAGACACCTAACCTACCTGTCCTCTAACTACACACACACACATACCTAACCTACCTGTCCACTAACTAGCTCCCTACTGTGACCATACAGGAAGAAACACAGTCAAACACACACAAAGGAACACACACGAATAAACACAGTGAAATACACACACACGCACCTACACCTGAGACAACTCATCTTATGCATGCACTCACACATGCAGCTACACATATTTTCACATCACCTATGAACCTATCTCCCATTGCTACCTGCCCAATAGACTCCCTAACAATTACCTGTAAATTGATTCCCACTAGAAGTAATGATCAAACTAAGTTACACAGTAGAACAGTCTGCATAAATGCCACACCACATGCATTTCCATGGGAGAGCCCATGGCTAATTAGTGCTGGCTGCTCCCCTAAAACGCTTCATAAGCATATCACTCAGCTAAGGAAAATGCCTATCATGATCATCCTATAGACTATGTAGTATCTCTGCAGTGGGCCTGTCTCTGAATCATAAATGACCATTACAAGCAGTAGCAGCTCATGTTAAACCTTACTGCTGGTGTTAGACCTTTTAGTACAATGGCAGTGATTGATATGAAGACTGCAATGCAGTGTAAAGAATGCTTGCAATGTTTAACAAGGAAAACAGAAAAAAACAAAAAATATGCTTTAAATGGAAAGTATCCATTAAGCTTGTGTGGGGTGCTAAAATATACAATATGTACAATCAATGCTTACATAGTTAAGTAGTTTACAGGTACTGGTCATGACTAGTTGGAAAATATAGCTTTTGCACAAGTAAAAGTAGACAAAGATTAAATAAGTAACTACAGAAAGATATGCCTAGGAAGGGAAGAACATAGTGGGATGTTACAAAAAGTAATTATGACTTTATCTTAGAGTAGACTTAGAGGCATATAAAGAACTTAAAGAAGTCATCTACTTCATTGCAAAAGACCTGTCTGTGCCATGGTGAACCTATTTAATAAGGATGCTGGCCTTGCTTGTCATTACACACACCAAAAAAAAAAAAAACAACTAAGCAAGCTTCAGCAACAATATGCTTGCTGACTAGAGATGAAATAGGATTATTTTAGTGAATGTACTATGGTAGTATTTTGTATTTGTTCCCCCTACCTCAAAGTTAAAAAATGAGTGACTGTCCTACGTCTCCAATCACAAACTCAATCTTTCGAACAAACTCTGGTGTAAGCAAGGCAAGGCAAAGCAAAGCAGGCAAGCCAAAAAAAATAAGGTCTTGTTGTTTAGCACCACAGAAAGTAACAGTTACCATCCAAAGCACTGTGCTAGTAGTAGTACTGATTGTTTCTCGCTCTTTTTTTTGGGAAGAGAGCGAGAACCAATCAGTAGCCATACAGCTGTTCCCACACTTACGCAGTACATCAGTGCTGTGTAAAGGAAGCAAGAAAGAAAGATCTCCATCGCTTTTTTTTTTTTTTTTTTTTTTTTTTTTAATTAAGAAATGAAACCGGGAGATTTTTAACATTTGGGAGAGACGGGACAGAGAAAATTAAAAAATGATCAGGTAAGTTTCTTTAGTTTTGCAGAACATACCTGATTATCCTTTTATTTTTCTCTATGCCATCTCCCTCGTTTGTTTGATGTCTTCGGTTTTGTAAATTTATTGAAAAAAAGAAAGAAAAGTAAAATTTTTATGGGATATACTTAATGGTAAAAAGTCTGGGTTACCGGACCTTTTTCCATTGGTATATTCTCAGATTTACAACGGGCATGCTGGTTGGGATGACCAATCAGCATGCTTCTTTTTGAATATTTCTGGCCAGTCAATGCATAATATGGTTTTAAGAACACTAACATGTAAAACATGGCAGTCCTCCACCCTTCTGTTTGCTGCTGAGAAGAAAATCTCAACAGCAACTCCATCTTCAGATGGTTAAAGATAGCATGATCACTGCTGGCAATCTTCCATCAATAGACTGTGGAACTCCATCTCTTATAAAAATGTTGAACAAATGGGCAACATGTGGAACACATATTAACAAGTTCAACTAGTGAGATCACATCATGGTTAACATGAGTCACACTAGAAGTTATTTTGATGAATTCATATTATTCATTGTAATATACCATGGCATATTGAATGTGTTCCAAACACTTGCAATGTAGAAAGGCAAGGAACATGGTTCTTTAAAGCATAAACTGAGAAACATTACTTATGAGGTACAACGGAGACGTACGAGTATGGCAATTTCCATACCCCTATAATTTTGGTGTCTTGTGTATATGCAGAGCTTTCAGTAGTGCTCAGGCATGTGCATGACTTCATACTGAACTCAGTACAATGTTTATCAGGCATACTCATCAAGCAAACTGAGAGATTCAGAAACAATAATGAGATGATCCTTAATTAGCATGCTCATCCCAACCAGAGGGAGGCCATCTACACCAGAAGTCTCCTATTATAATCACTTGTTGCTATGTAACCCCATTATCTGCTTCCATAAGATATGTTGCTCTTCTTATACATGCTTTTGTACAAGCAGTTTTTTTTTTTGTGTGCCCACGCACTACTTACTGTAAAACCTAGAAATGTGATTCAGTTGCTCAGTGCCTACATGTAATGGCCAAAGTTCACTGATGGGGTACACTGAGTGAAGTCTGTCATAGAATTGTCATATTAATGGAGTTTGTATCAATGTCAAAGTGTAACTTACACATATATGATTACATTTTAAGACTTTCTAGGAAGGTTGTGGCAAATGATCATTGCGCTTGTTAAGTTGCAGACACATGCTAGTATTTTTGGCGTAGGAATTGTGCTTAGGACACAATAATGCCTGACATTCGGGTAAAAGCTGTTTTTTTTAGATACACATATTTTAGTGTCAGGTGCTACTAAGGCATAGCAGTGGGACTATTACTATAGTATGTCTGTTAGGATTTGTAACACTTGTATGAGGCCACACCTGTTAATTCCAGTACTTTCCATACCAACAGAGGTATGCCAAAGAAAGCAGCAGAACTAGCCATAGCCATAGCCACATCCACCCACAAGACTAGCAATTGCTACAACAGCCTCTTGCAGATACAGGTTTACAATAGCTGTGGCACCTACGTTTTCAGTATCTTAAGCTGCCTGAACATGTACATATGGTCATGTACAAATCTAAGGATAGCTCAGCATCACTCCATAATTTTCAAATGTTTCTGAATTGCTGTGCCATTTTTTTTTTTTGCCTCATTAACATATGTGGCATTTCATTATGAAGGTATTAGCATATAATTCAGCTGTCCGAATCATATAGCTGTGTTTTCTGAATCACATATACACCCTGCTCATCAAGCAAATTCACTTACTGTGAAGAGGTAAACGTATTAATTCGGTCCTATGTTTTCAAACTGGTGTTTAGTGTTAGAAATACCAATACATAGTAAGGCATTATGAAGTTTAGTGCTGTTGTTAGCAAAAAAAAAAAAAAAAAAAAGCAATAATGACAAAATGAAATTCAAAGACCAAACCAACATTTATAGATCTACATTGAATTGTAAAAGAAATGAAAGAAATAGCTGTGGCATTTTTAAAGGGGGGAAGAAGTGAAGTTCATAAAAATAAACAGCAAATTTGGTTAGTACTTACAAAATAGTGGTAAATAAGACGTGGGAGGCTTGGCATTTGAAGGCAGGATGTAAAGACTAATGTTGAGGTTAAGAGGAAAAATGCATGAAGATGACAACGGAACATTTTCTTGAAACTGTCATTAATGCACTGGAGCTCATGTTGTAAGTTAATGTGTAATGAATAAACAAACAAAAAAAAAGACCATGGCACACTGTACTGAGCCAAACCCTTCCTCACACTAACATCGTGCACCATTGTTGCTGCTGTTACATATCCACTTACCTCTTTGATATACTCAGTGTACGTTCTTGCATCTCATCCGTCTTTGTTACATCAGAAACCAGAGCAATCATAACTGAAGAACTTGTTTCACTGCTGACCAACATGGTTGTAGCAATTACTATGTCTCCCTGCAACAGTGTTATTCTGATCCAGTTAAAAACTGTGCCAGGAATTCTCTGTTCTTCGCCAAGAACCCTGCCCCTTTCTGTCACAATCACCTGGCATACCTCTCTTAAGAGACTATAGATCAACAGTAATCAGAATTGTTTCTGTACTGTCAGAAAAAAATACGATAATATATGTTACTTAATGTATACTGGAAAGTTTTTGGAATCAACTCCCCTAACCCAAGTTACACTAGTGAGACCAACTAATTAAACTAAATTAAATTAAAAACTAATAAATTAAACTAAATAACAAAATCTTCAGAATAACTGAATTGTAATGGAGGTATCAACTAATCTCTTGAATTATTCTGCCTCCAAATTCCTCACATGCTGATATGCTTCAGTCCCAATTCTCTAACTCATTTACTATATGATTCTCTGCTGTATTGTGTCCTCTTTTCATTACTATGTTCCCATGCGTAACCTCTTGCAGTATAACATCTGCACACTCATATATAATGTTACGCCACTGCCAACATAACTGAGGTATACGCTATAACAAAATATTCATCCAGTCGTCATTACTGTTAAATGTACATACTTCTGCCTATATTGTACCAAGTCTCATATTATATCCTACCACTAATGTCCCAAAACAAGAACATGATGCAGAGGACAGGAAGAAATGGAAACAGATGATCCACTGTGGTGACCCCTAACGGGAACAGACGAAAGAAGATGATGAATGTCCCAAAATCCTTTTGGATGGTATTTAGCACAACATTATTGTAGAGTTCATAACTGTACTACTGCCAGCATACTGACATATGTATCATTTGGAAATGTTATCTCACCAATATACTGCATCTGTGGACAAGGACTATTGTACTCTCTTTCCAGCATAGGTATTTCTTTCTCTAGGTTAGATTCCTCTTAATTCCCAATTAACTCTGATTCCTGTGTTCATGTCTTGTTACACTACTGAATGTATTAAAACAACTGGTATCCTAACTGGCCATTCCCAGTCAAGAAACATAAAAATCAAGCAAAATAAATAAGTACAGATTTGTCATAAGGCTAATCATATCACTACAGAAGACTATGGATGGAGTTCCTTAGCTATAAGAGCGTGGAACTCTAAAATCTTTAGACCTGATGCAAGTACAAAAGAAAATAGTTATCTACAAATGAAAGTTTATGGTGCTGTAACTCTTAAATGGGAGTGTGTTCAATTTTCCACCACAAAATCCAAGTCTCATGAGGATAGACATGTTTTTTAATGATATGAATTGCAGTACTCCTCTTGGAAATAGCTTTGCTGTACAGCATGAGGATAGGTGAAGCTCCCATGTAGGCAAGACACAACTACAGAAGTGTACTTTAATGGATGTACAAGGGATACCAACCTGAAGACTCTGTGCTAAATTTATGTATTTATTTTTGCAAATCAAGGGTTGTGATGCTTTTATTGTTACCTTGCCTTATACAGAACACAAATGGAGAACCTTTTCCATTTTAAAAAGTAAGACTTTTTAATACTGGCTTTCCTGGTCTCTCTTATGACACATTCCTCCACAGAAAAATGGGTTGCTGAAGGGCATTTGGCTAAAATCATAATATTTCCAAGCTTGACACTGATCAGATGTGACTACACCAACAACTCCTGTCCTAGGTTAGGAAGGTACAGAAGTGGGGGTAGAAGGACTAGGCCCCCTGCTAAATTTTACTATCATATTACCTTACTTGTCTTTAACATAGAATGGTACTGGAATGAATCTGGCTTGATCCATCCTATTTTTCAGCAGAATCGTTGGGTTGGAGGGGGTCCAAGAAGGGAAAGCAAACAGATGGTCTGTTTTGTCTCACAGGGATACTTGGTGCAGAACATTTTGATCTGATGAAAACTGAGACAAACTGGTCCTAAACTGGGTCCCCCATCTGTGTGTTAGAGCTGGAAAGATACCAGATCCATTTTCTATTCGTAGCTGTTTAACCTAAACCTGCTGAACCTATATGCTGTAAAGGTGTGGTTTGAGGAAGTATAAACAGCCTGGATGTGAAGACCCTGCTTTGTTGCTATCTTCCATGCCCTCATGGCTAGAAGCATAGTTAAGAAGCCACGGGTAGCTCTTTGCTTGTTTATGTACTTCCCTGTTGGGCCTTCCATAAATACATGAAGGGTACTTGTATGCCAGGTTACTATGAAGGGCAGAAAGACAGACATCATCTCCTATGTACCGATATGCCTTTTTCTATATAATGGAGCTCCACACCCTACACCTTGAGTTTTATTTCTTAACTTTGACTATTTTATCAAAACAATTCACAAACAACTCAGTATTTTCTTTTAGCTGTTAATCAAATAATGTCTAAAAACACTCATTTTTAACACATTGCACTTTTTAATCACTTACACCTGTTTTCCTGAGGTTTTACAGTAAATCAAAGTATTAAAAATAAGTGAATGCAATTAAAAATGTTCCCAATCAACATAAAATAATGTATGGACTCAGATGCCCATTCTTTCTGTGATATCCATGGCATCCATTTCAACATATGTTTTTTTTTTTTTTCTCTTGTACCTTAACATTTCCTGATGAAAGTCACATTTCTTGCATTTTCTCAATAATTTAACACCTTACTGTATAGGTTTTCCCTTTCCGGTGACTTATTTCTTCATAAATAGAAATAAATCCAGAAAAGCCCTTGCCTGTCTCTCTCTCTCTTGTCTAAACTACTCAGAGGAATGCTGTGATTACCACTTTTCTAAGCCAAGTAACTTTATACACGTTTGTATTTTATTTATTTAGCATTTGATTACCGGGAAAGTCCAACATGAAATGAAGCCAATTTTCAACACAGGCCCAGGGAGAAACACTCCAGATGCATATCTTTGTAACGTGGGAGGAAACTGGAGTTCATAGGTAGGTACTAGGCTATCTGCCCAAGGGTATTTATAAACCTAGCCAGAGTGCGTTGGCTTTCGCCGCCCCATTGATTAATTAACTGATCCTCTGTCAAGCAGAGCCAATGAAGTGATCCCAGGGGTGTATTTTCTGTTACCCATCCACTCGTCAAGGTTTCTCTTAAGAGTGTTAGTGAAGGGCTCTGCCTAACGTAGTTTGGAATTTTGTTCCAAAGCATGAGGATTCTCTGAGAGAGGAATATAGTCCTCCAGCATGTTCTATTTATTGTTGTGGCGAGGTTTAGCTCACTAGAGCACGTGGCATGCAGTGGCTTGGATTTCTTTAGCTGGAGCATGTCCATCAATTCTGAGTTGGACATGGCTTTGTAAGTCAGGCAGAGATCACCTCTGAGTAAGCAATATGCCACTGAGTACAGCTGGAGGTTTTTCAGTCAGGCTGCATAGGACATATGTTTGAGGCCAGTAATCCTCTTGGTGAGGTACTTTTGTGGTCTCTCCAGCTGTTGGAAGTGTCTTGTGAGGTACATCCCAAATGGGGCACTGTACTCTATGATGGAGTGACGAATAGAGGGGCATTATAACCTCTTTATTTCTAGATGCAAACCCTTTAGTAATTACATGGGCCACATAGAAGGATTTCCTAACTACTTTGGCAATATGATTGTCAAAGTAGAGATTACTATCTACCTGGGTCCCCGGATGTCTTATTACCTCTTCTGTATTAAGGGGGCTGCCACCTATGTGGTAATTCGTGGGTGTTTTGTTTTTCCCAAATGGGATGACTACGTATTTTTTGGCATTTAGCTTGAGGCCATGACTTTGACACCAGGTGTCTGTCTCAGTAAGGCCCTTTTGGAGGATGTCCGTGTCAGCCGGAGAGTCAATTATGGCTCCCAGTTTGCAGTCATCGGCGAAGTTGGTTAGCCATAGTCCTCCTGTGTTTGCCTGTACTTCTGAAAAGTATATGCCGAACAGTAGGGGTCCCAGGACCGAGCCTTGCGGGACACCACTTGTGACTGGTTTAGAGTTGGACCTGGAGCCAGCTATTCTTACCGTGTGAGTTCTGTCTGTAAGCCAGTTGGCAACCCATCTCGTGACGTAGGGGTTTATGTTCAGGCTGGTGAGTTTTTCTGTAATACCCAAGTAAAGAATGGTGTCAAAAGCCTTGGCGAGGTCAAGGTAGGCTGTGTGAACAACCTTTTCCTCGTCTATGGCTTTGGTGACTGTCTCGAAGAAGTCAACCAGGTTTAGTGGGCATGATCTGCCCTTAACAAAGGCAAACTGGGTCGGGTCAAGTATTTGGAGGTTCCCAATGTCTTTATTAATGAGTTCTCTGATGATGCACTCCATAGCCTTGCAGACCAGGCTAGTCAGGCTTATATGGCGATAGTTACCTGGGTCAGTTGTGGCCCCTCTTTTGTGGAGTAGAATAACCATTGCTGTGCGCCATTTTATGGGCACGTAGCCTGTGGAGAGGCTGAGGTTGAACAGTGTGTTTAGGTGGGGGGGGGGTTAGTTCGTTCTGTAGTTTGTGCAAGACACAGCCTGGGACACCATCTGGCCCCATTGACACTGTGTTTTTGGCTTTTGAAAGGGCTATTTTCACCTATTCATCTGTGATTTCTGGGACACTACACTGTTCTGGTATTGTTGTGGGCCCTTTTGGGGGTGAAGTTTGCACTAAATCTATCTGCCAGGATGTTGGCAATATCAGTAGGTTCAGTATATTTTGTGCTATTTTGCACTAGTTCAGTGCATATCTGCAAGTTGCCACTTATAGTCTTAACATAGCTAAAGAAGGCTTTGTGGTTATCTTTTGAATCCTTGGCTATTTTTCTTTCAAAGTTAGCCTTGGATGATTTTATGACGGACCTTAATTTCTTAATGATACTGATCAGGGATGTCTTTCCTTCTTGGGATTTGCTTTTTTTCTGAACTAGTTTCCTCCTTCTATTGTATAGCCTGTTTATGGCAGGGGTCCACCAGACTGGTTTCCTTCTCTTAGAGGAGTGATTCTTGGTTTTCCTAGCTATGGCACGATCCATGCATCCTTGTAGGTGCTTATAGAGTGCATTTGTAAAGGTTTCTGCATCTTGGGCAGCGTTATCCTTTAGCGTGGGGGCTGTGAAACTTACCGCCTCTGTCTTAAGTAAGGTGAAGTTTGCTTTATAAAAGTTTTTTACTGTGGTTTCCTTAGTTGTGGGTGGTGGTGGGGTGTGGACATCCAGAGTGATTAGTTTATGGTCTGATCTAACCAGTGACAGGTTGACTTCTGGTCTGGAACACCTGTCGCCCATGTTTGTGATATCCAGGTCCAATATGTTTTCACCTCTAGTAGGGGAGTTTACCAGCTGATCCAGGGCATTTGAGTTGATGAATTCCAGGAAGTGCTGGGCCTGGGAGTTTGTACTAGAGTAGTTTTCCCAGTTAATGGTAGGGTAATTAAAATCACCCAATATCAGGGTGTTTGGTAGGACCTTCATGTTTTCCAGTGGCTCCAGAAAGGTGGAGTGGTGGTACTGGGTCATGGAAGGTGATCTGTAGCAGGCCACAATTTGCATTGCAGATTTGCCCGATGTTAGCTGCACATGGATGATCTCAGAGGTATCATGCTGTGCCACTAACCTGGAGGTGTAGGTATCCTCGATGAATATGGATACACCCCCTCCTTTTGTGTTTCTGTGGCTGAAACGTGTGGTATGAGTTGTAGCCCGGTAGTGCTGGGGTGCTCTCTGGAGCCTTGAACCAGGTTTCAGTTACTGCACAGATGTCAATGTTCTCCATACTGAGGAGTGCTTCGAGCACATGCATTTTGAGATTTAAACTCCTGGCGTTGAGTAGCATAACCCTCAGTTTTTTTGTTAATTGTGCTGTTTACGGAGGTGGGTTTGACTTTTGAGCCTTGTCTAAAAAAGGCACTATGGGGGCAGCAAGAGCCTTGGCCAGTATTCGAAAGTCTAGGAGTGACAGGTGCAAGCCGTCTCTTGTGAAGCAACGTGGCTTGTCGAGCATGTCGTCCCAGGCTGACAGACACTGGATCCCCTTTGAATGACACCAGAAGCTTAGCCAATTGTTGAAATTGATCATTTTTTTTTCTTTATACTGCGGTATCATTCTTGGTAAGGGCAGGATGCTACTCAGGGTCATACCAGCTTGGGCTACATGATCAGAGAGCTCTTCCATGTCTCTTTTCATGTAGTCCAGGGAGGTACATCTCAGATCATTCACACCAACATGAACAATGACAGAGTCATATTTGATCTTGTTCTGGAGTGACCTGAGTGCTTGTGTTATGTGGCGGATTCTGGCAACCGACAAGCAGCTAACAGTAACCTTCTGCTTGTCCAGCCTAGTGAGTGGGACGTCCAGTGTGCCTAACTATAGAGTCACATATTACTAGTGTGTTAGGTATATTATTTCGCCTTAAGGGGTGTGATTGTGTGGCACACTGATTCTGTGTTTTATGTGTTGTCTGGTTTGTGACTGGAGTACCTGTTGAAAGCCCACAAGAATGCAGGGAGGACATGCAGACTCTGCACAGAAAGAACTCCAACCAAGAATCAAACCAGAGAACCTCTTGCTGTGAGGTGATAATGCTGTCGCTGCACCACTCTCACTTTTCCAACAAATGGGTATAACAGTCTGATACATTCTAGTGAGCCGTGCAAGAGTGCAAAAATATTTAAGGAGACATATCTAACCCAAAAGTTTAAACTGAATTTTGTAGCATGTCTATGGGCTAGAATAAATATTTCCCAATTTGCATGAGTAATTGTAGTATTTAATTTTAGAATTACTTGGAAGAAGAGAGTATTTTTGTCATCTTCTTCTAACATTTTACACAGTTTACTTATGATTTTCTTTTATCCATATGAAACTTGTCCACAACATGACCTGTTACATGTCCTGTTCTAAGATCCATTCTCACCAAATATACCCACAAAAGCATCTTAGATCACAGGACCAAACTCATCTTTCCAGCCAAGTCCAACAATCATATTAGTGAATCAGAATATACTGCCAGACCACAAAACTCCATCCTCAAAGCATTTAGAATGGAAAGCAACAAAAACCTCCTTAATAAATAATATCATCAACAAGATACTTGATCCTGCTCATCACAACACAGCCAAAAGTATCTCCTAACTACATCTAAATCCTGGCAGTAAAATTCAGTACTACGTATTAACTGCTACTCTGAAGTGTAATATGCATATCAACTAACTTGCACGTGCCATCGCAATACTGAAATGTCTTTGTCCTTCAATTCATCAGTCTAAGTGCATGTACAGACTAGCTCATTACATCATTCGCATTATTATGTAAAATAGAATTGTATACAATCTATATTTACTAGTACCGTATTCTGCTATTGCTTAAATTTCATCTTTCAGTTCTTTGGGCCAAATTCATGTATAGAATAGTTTAATATATTATGTTTCAATGCTGTAATAGCTTAAGTTTGCTACTACTGCATTCTCCTACAATTATATTTTTGTACCTTTTCTCCCTTGGATTCTGCTGAAATGGAGCAATTCTGCTTAGTCAGAGCATTCCATTCAACAACAGAATAAAATATTTTTTTCTGGTCCATTTTCTATCTGCCAAAGAACGCATTTGGTCATTCATCCATTAAGATTGTATCCATTTTCCAAGTCTTCAGGTTATCTATTAATTTATTTACTGTGAAATTCTCTCTTTATTCCATGCTCTACACGTCTTATTAATGTAGTGTTCACACGTTTTTTTTTTTTTGCTTCTATAATTAACTGATCCCAGAACATTTAATCTCCTACAAACCTTTTAGCTATCTGGAAATGTGTTGCTTGTAAGCCCTCAGTTTAGCAACATTTCTGTTGGAGTTGACTTATTCAGAATATATCTATGCTGTACTGTCTCTTTCAATGAGTTATTTTTTTAGCAGCTTTATTTGCTTAACCACCAACATCCCTCTGCCTCTTTTCTTGTCCGACCTTCTGTTCCTTGATAAATATACACCCCTCTGGTGCCTCCCAGTTGCTGTATCAGCATGGCTTTCCACCTAGAGTGGTGGTTTGACAACACCCCCTGTAATATTTTGAGCGTTGCTGCCTTACAATATGTCTCCAAGTCAGGGAATCTCTACTCTTCTACTGCTGTTGGCAAATTTACAGTGCCCCATGACACCAATTTTTTTTTGTTCTGACCATATAAATGTCATAGTGTTTTTTTATCAGTTTACTAAATTTGAGGGAGGGAAAGGCAAACCCTGACATGCATATAGACACTAGTGGTAGAACATAACACTGGAGTGCCTGTATTCTGTAGGTCATACCTGGACAAATATTCTTCCATTTCCTGTATACATCTTTTATTTTACTTAAAATACTCCCCAGTGCTAAAGGTAACAACCCTACAACTGTATCTATCAACTTTAGTCCAAAGTAAACAAACTTAAGGAAATCATTCAGAAGGGGGTATTCATCAGGTTGGGAGGGTGGCCTAATGGTTAAGGTGTTTGCTTTACAAACACAAAGTGCAGGGTTTGAGTCTCACAAGGGATAATTGGCTAGGCTGAAAATGGCTTGCAAGGGCAGTTAGCTTAGTACTAATCTATGAACCTATCACTGGGTGAATAATATTTATGGCTTTAGTCTTCTGTGTGTTTATCTTAGATCTGGTAATTCTATCACATTGAAAGTTTCCAAAACACTTTTTACAAATCTTTTTCAGGACTTGTCAGATAAAGAAGCACGTTGTTCAGAGTTTCAAGGCAAATGAGCCATAAGGCCATTTCTGCCACAGCAGCAACCACCATTAAGCCTTGCCTCTCTTCTGAAGGTGGAACAAGGCAGTCATGCCACAGGCAAATTTAGGAATGCCTATCTAGTTGTCCAGCTTCTTTTTAAAGGCAGTCAGTGTGTCACATTGCTTAACTTGGAGAGGGAGTTTGTTTCACAGAAGTGGTAGGCACTGTGTGACAACTAAGATGATGCGAAATACATTTACTTGTTAATAGATTCAGATCTCTGCCCTTAGTGTTAGCGGGACTGTTTACTTTATTAATGTACAAGAACTCTTGAAGTACTACTCCTTTATATCCCTGTAAGCAAGACACAGATCATCCATAAGGAGTCTTGAAGATACAGAGTAGAGGGACAAAGCCTCCAGTTTTTGCTAGTTGTTAAAGTCCTTTAAGCTCATGATCTTTTTAGTTATAAACCTCTGGGGGGTTTTAAATGACATGATATACTTAGTGAAGTACATCCCAAAGGAGGAGTTGTACTCAACTATGGATTTAATCAGTGTGGAGTACAAGGAGATTAGGCCTTCTTTTGATCTGGAAGAAACACTTTTAGCTATGAGCCGTGCAAGGTAAGCAGATTTTCTAACACTATAGCAATGTGATGATCAAATGTAAGGGATCTGACCACCCAAGTACCCACATCTTTCATGACATTTTCATTTTTAAGTGGTGTGTTATCTTTGCTGTAAGCTGAAGCTAGAGGTGCTTACCAACTGCTGCATAGTTGCATTTTTGGTCATTGGGCTGGGGTCTAGCTATTAATAACTGTAAGCTCCTTTTGGAGTGCACATAGATGAGGGGGCACTTGATGGCAAATCCCATCTAACAATAATTAGTAACATTTGTTAAACAAAGATACTTGTCTGATAAGTGGAAATCCAAGAAGTAGCTGTGGAACAGCAAAGATCCTTGCCGAATTCCACTTGTCACCTTCATGCTCTCGCGATGCTCTCCCTACTCTTACTGTGCGAGTCCTGTCTCTCAGCCAAGTAGGCTATCCACCTAACTACATACAGGTTAATTTGGAGCTCCTTCAACTTGTTTATTATATTTGCATGTGGTATAGTATCGAATGCCTTGGCAAGATCAAGGTGTGCTGTGTGGACAGCTTGTCCACAGTCTACAGCCTAACCCTGTCAAAGAAGTTCACAAGGCTCATTAGATAAGCTCTATCTTTGACAAAGCTAAACTGCTGGGATCAAATATGATGTCATAGTTAATTAGATTAGTTATGATATGTTCCATAGCTTTGCATACAAGACTCATTAGGCCGATAGGTTTGAGGTGTGGTCACCTTTGCAGAGTAGCTTCAACAGCTAGGCTTAAGTTGAGGAGTGGGTCCACCATTGCCTCCATAGTGCTGTTAGTTCAGCATTAGGTTAGGCTCCATGGATGAGGTACCTTAAGTACATGATCTTTGGTCTCTCTGGTGAAGTTGGCACTAAATGTATTTGCCAGTATGCTAGCAATATCCATTGGATCAGAGTAATTATTACCACTGTGAATAAAACTGGAGCAGCAGTGCATATTATTCCTTATTCTTCTGAGATAACTAAAGAGGGATTTGTAGTTTATGAAAGGCTTTCATTTTTTTTTTGTGTCTTTTTTTTTAGCTTATCTAGCTGCTTGATGTTCTTATTTGGGGGTCATTTATTCAGCTATATAGGTTTAAGAGTTTATTGCACTAGTTTATCAATACTTGAGGATGACCACACTGGTTTTCTTTTAAACATTCCTATTTCCTTCTATTTAATTGAGCTGTCCAATTTAATGCATTTGCCTAAGTGTGAGCACAACTTTTCTGCATAACTCTCTGCACAATCAACATTATGGGTAATACCATTATATTCAAAATAACAGACCATCATAGAATCTTAAGAGATTTGTACACTTAAAGTCCTTGAATTCTGTGATAGATTCTTTCAGTTTGGAGATTTTGATGGAGGTTATTAGTTTGTGGACAGACTTCAACTGGGGAAGGGAAGAATTCCTTGAAAAGTATCATATATTTTACATATATATATATAGTCCATTAAGTTCTTGTTTATAAAATCAACATTCGTGGTATAGGTCCCCCAGTTAATCAATGGGTAGTTAAAATCACATAAGACAACAGCGTTCTTATTTATGTGGAGTTCATTAAGGATATTTAGGAATGTTTTGTGATTTCCTGGAGACATGGTAGGGGCTGATGTTATTTAGCATAATTTGAATCCGTATAAGCTCTGCTTCAAGGTCTCTAGGTATGCATCTTGAGGTAATGTGAACCCTAACAAATATGGATATACCACCACTGTTTCCATCAGTTCTAAATGAGTTGTAAGCACAAAACCAACTACCGAGTGCTGTCTGGACACTTAAACTGTTTCCATAACACATACATGGGTATATTCCAAATGCAAGCGATCCTCGGGATTTGGCATTTTGTCATTTAGATTTAGGTCATTAAGTAGAGCCACATTGATATGTTCCAGTGGTTCATTTTGGAGGTTAGGTTGGGAGGACTATCAGATGCACCCTAAAAAAAAAAACCCACAATGGGGGCATCATAAGCATTCACCAGTATGTGGAAGACTTGGAATGAGAGGTGCAAACCATCCTTGGGGAAGCAAGCATGATTATAAAACCTCCCACGCTGACACATACTGGATCTTCCTAGAATGACACCGGGTATTTAGCCAACTGTTAACACCAATTATCTTTTCTTTAAACCTCATTATTCAGTTTTAGGGGTAGAAGGATTCCACACAGTACTAGAGTCATTCCTAAATGATTCCCTGCTACTGCCCTCAAAAAGTTTACAGCCTGATTGGAAAATCAGTTGAAACTGTAATTTAATGTAGGATTAAACACAAAAGTGGGTAAAAAAAAAAAGAGTGGAAACTCACAGGGGAACACACTCTTTAGCAAAATGGGGATGCTAGCTAAAGAATTAACAAAGAATGCTCAGAAACAGTTGACTGTAAAACTCAAAATATAAGTGATTTGTACTGAAAGTGTAATTTAATGTAAAAAAAAATAAGTGTAAAGTCACAGGAAGAACACCAATTACAGGGAGGTGCAATCTAATACACTAATAACCACGTAACTGTTTAAGAAGCAAAGGCAGCAAGTTTAGCAAAAAAATGTGTAAAAAGTTATAAAGTTCATTAAAATAAGCAACAATGTACAGAAAATAACAAAAGAGGACAATAAGTGTAAAAAGAAACAAGCACTTTCCTGTTTTTTTTATGAGACATTTAAGTTAGGAAATGTCAAAATAAAAAAAAAAACTCTCTCGGCACATGCTTCCAGCTCAGCATTCCTGGTCTTCAGAAAAGACACCAGGCACATGGCTACAAGTAGTGTTAAACTGAGGAGATAAAGTGAAAGAACCAAAAGGCAGCAGCTAGAACTCCAGTCAATAATGTTCACCCCTCAGAAACAGCAGCAAATTATTCCCTGCCACTGAATAATCACTACTACATTCAGCTAGTTTACAACCTACTGGAAAACCAATGGAAAAAAGAAGTTATGTACTTACCATAACGTTCCATGTTTGTAGCCCATCTTGCCTACATTCTTGCTGGATGGGTTCAGAGCTGATTATCGGCTCTGACTCCGATGATACTAAAGCTCGAGAGCTTTTACTGGCTCGAGGCTAACCCCTATCCCATGCTGCCTCACAGCAATACCACAGATCTTGTTTGCAAGAAAGTAACTAGGTACATAATAGTAAGTAAACTATGCACATACAAACAGAATACTTTGTATTACTATACATGCCAAGTGAATGGACAACTACAACAAGGTCAGTCAGCATTAATGGATAGTCCAGCAGTTCCTCCAGGATACAGGGAGGGGGAAGGAGGGTGGGGACGCAAGAATGTAGGCGAGATGGACTACAAACATGGAACGTTATGGTAAGTACATAACTTCTTTATGTTATATAGTTCTATCTCGCCATAATTCTTGCTGGATGGGACAATGTCCCTAGCACCTTTATCCCGGGTGGCTCAAGCAGAGACACTCTTCAGTACAGTTGACCCAAAGGATGACCTGTCCCAGGAGGCCAAATCCAACTTGTAATGAGTGACAAAGATATGAGGTCTCGCCCAAGTAGCTGCTGCACATATGGTATCAATTGGGAGTTTAGATCTAAAGGCATATGAAGTAGATACTGCTCTGGTTGAATGGCCTTTTACTTTGAGTGGTAGTTGTTTGCCAGCAGCATTGTAAGCGAAGGAAATGCAGTCTGAAAGCCATTTTGACAAGGGGCCTTAGAAACAGGCAAACCTTTATTTTTGTCTGAAAAGGAAACAAACAATTGGTCAGATTTTCAAAATTCATCAGTCCTGTGTAGGTAAAACCTGAGAATTCTTTGGACATTCAATTGGTGTAATCTGTATTCTGATTTATTAGAATGATTTGGGAAGAAAACTGGTAGTTCAATACTTGAGTTGAGTTGAGATTATGCTCTGAACAAACCTTGCAAAGGAAGGATTTGTTCTAAGTGAGAGACTATCCTTATGGAACACAATGTAAGGGTTATTCAGCGAACACCAAGAATAGTGAAGCTGCAGAACAGTGAATTATTTCCTCGGGAAAGAATTTGGTTGGCCGTTTCTGTGGCTTCGCTATTCTTAGTGCTGTGGTGGAAAGTTATGGGTTGGATTCACGTAAGTGTGCACTTGTTTGTACATTAGGGTTAGGGGCAGGTTAAGTGAGTTAGGGTTAGGGTGCAGGTTAGGCATGTGTGCGATAGTGACAGACTTTAGGGTTAGGGAAGGTTTAAGTGAGTTAGGGTTAGGACGCGGCTTAGGTGAGTGTGCGATAGTGACAAACCTTAGGGTTAAGGTAAGTGGGTAGATAGTAGCGTATGTTTAGTTTAGTGTAGCGTTAGATGTAGGAATTTAAGTGTATGTGTGTGGTTGCTGTTTGTTTGATGCGCCTGTGTTGTGTATATGTGTTTTGGAACAGCGCATTTTTTCCATGGGAAAAAATTCACTGTTCTGAATGTTCAATATTTTCAAATAATTCAAAATTAATGGAATAAAATTTCAGGTCAATGGCCGTTTTAGCTGCAATACGGAGGGTATTATTTATGCCCCGAGCTGTTCTTGTCAGAAGTTTTATATAGGACAGAGTAAGAGAGCTTTTAAGGTAAGACTGATGGAACACCTCAGGGATATAAAAAATGACAAGCAGGAGAGTTCTGTAGCAATACATTTTAACCAATTACATGGGGGTAACATAGAAGGTCTTAAACCATCTAATTTAGAAAAAAAGAGTATGCTGATAGTGATGAATTTTTAAAAAATGAATTGTTGGTCAAAGAATCTATTTATATTTTAAAATATAACACTGTGTTTCCTAGTGGGTTGAATGCAAAAATGAATTGGAAATGTTTAATGAACTGAATAATTGTTTTATTGATTAATTAACTGGTGTATATATAGGCAGGCGTATTATCTTGTAACATTGTACTCCTTGAAGGCTATTTTAGCCGAGACGTCAGAGACATTAAAGCTATTGGTGTGGATTTCCTTGCCCTGTGGTCTTTTTGTGCATTTGGATTGTGCTGCATCTTTTGTGGTTTTACAGTATTCTTCCTTCATGGCAAGTGATACGAACATTGACCTGCCTAGGGTTAACTCTAATGGAGATGGATTACAAAGTTCGTTGGATAGTTTTTTTTTTTTTTTTTTTTGCGCCTAATGAGGATAGACGTAATTTACAAGGTAATATTTCCAGCAACTCTAATATCTCATCCAGAGACATGGCAACTAAGAACTGGGATAAATGGGAAGCAGACCACAACAAACATTGTTATAATTCTTCTGCTGCAGTTGGTCAGAAGGTTGCTTCTTCTCTCTCAGGTGAGAATAAAAAACTATGTGAGGAAATGGAACATTTAATGTATAAAGAGACTGCTATATTTCTAAACATACAGAGTTTGCAGAGATACATTGAATTCAAGTGGCCTGAGAGCTTATAGAGAACCATCTACACCGTTTGATCTGCAGAACGAGCAGGACAAACTTTTCCATCAACGATGGGTCTCTGCAGCACATAAGTGCACGATAGAATGGATTAAAATTCTTACTGAATGAGATAAAGTGAAACAGGTTGAACTAAAAGAAATAATACATGCTACTTGTACATCTATTATCTCTAATCTCAATCTAGAACATCTAGAGAAAGTGTTACTGGACATGTATAATAAATTAAAAGGTTATGAGAACAAAATTGTGGATAGAAAAAAAGGCAAGTTTCTTAGAGATCTCTGTGACTATGATAACAACAGGGCATTTCAAACACGGTCCAATCGGAGGCAAAGACCTGGTCATGTGAAATTCAAGGAAGGAGCTCAGGATAATGGCAGACATATCAACAGTTCATTTTCGGCATCTGAGAGTTTCAACTCTTCAGGGGAAATAGAGGAGAATTCTGACTTTCCCGGTTTGCCGAGAGCGCAACATTAAGAACATTTTCAGCGGACATTTCGGAGAGATTCTGTCCCAGGGAAGATGATTCAGCTAGGAAGAAATGACAGAGAGAATTGACAGGTTACTACAACAGGGACACACCAGCATAAAAATTAAATGGTAGTGTTCCATTTACTGGTAATATGGACTCATGTGATTAATATATCGGTATAATTTAAATATGGTGGAGTATGCTGTTTTAAAATGTGGGCTAAAACTTGTGCCATCAGTTAAACCAAGATTATGAATTAAAAATTTATATTTTTAATTTAGTTTGAAAAATGTATTTTAAATGTTTTTTGACACTAAACAAAATGACCAAAGCATAAATATGGAAACAAATATTTGTTGTGATATGTCCTCTTCTGAGGACAGTTTTTATTCTTGTGAGTCACATGAACATGATATTAATGCTTATATGTTGCTTGACACCAGTAAAGTTAAATATGTTAGATCATTCATTCCACCTTTTTTGCATGAACGGATTAAGCATTTCAATTCCATGTTTAATTATGCAATGGAAAAAAGTTTTATTGAATTTAAAATGGATGATTATAATTTGACAAAGAATGAATGGAAAATGTTAAAGAACTTGTGTGTGAGTGATAGGCATGATATTGTGTTCAAGCCTGATAAAGGCAACAAGCTGGTCATTCTAAGTAGTCAACAATATCTTGAAATGTGCAATAAACATTTAAGTGATGCTAGTGTGTATGAAAATGTTGATAATGAAATGTACTTTCAAGCTTTAAATGAATATAATGAGTTGCTTAACAAAATGTATAAATTGGGCTATTTTACTATGGAGGACATTAAGAAAAGCTTCGCTACAAAGGGATGTAAGATAGCCCATTTCTATTGTCTCCCTAAAGTGCATAAATGTATGTCTAACCCCCCAGGTCGTCCCATAGTCTCAGGTACAGAATATATATTTTTTTGAGTAAAATGGGACAATTTCTACATTATTTTTTACTTCCTAAAGTTAAAAATTTACCAACCTATGTGAGAGATGTATTTGATTTTTTGGAAAAAATTAAAACTGTAGAATGGAACAATAAAATGTTCTGGATTTCTTTGGATGTAAAAAGCCTTTATACAAATATTAGTCGTAATTTTGGTTTAGAAGCAGTTAGATTCTTTTTAGGCGACTGCCCAGTTAAAGAATATATTATTGAAATACTGGACTTTAGCTTACAGAATAATTTTCTTGAATTTTGTGGCAGATTATACAGACAAAAAGAAGGAACGGCAATGGGGGCATCATTTGCCCCCACTTATGCCAATCTAAGTATGGGTTTTTTAGAGTCGATATATATCTACAGGTCACAATTTCTTTCAGGAAGTATTTCCAATACATTGATTACCTAATTTTTTTGTGTGAGGGTGGTAAAGAAGAGGTTGACAGTTTTATAAAAGAAATTCAGAATAATAGATTTGGACTACAATTTGATGATATTAAAATAGGTAAAAATATTTCATTTTTAGATGTAGTGTTAGACATGCATGAAGAATGTCTTAGAACTGTAGTCCACAAGAAATTTCCTAATGGGGTATTTTATTTCATGGCCCACAGTTGCCACCCTCCGCACACAATTGAAGCTGTACCAACGGGAGAGTTTAACAGCGACTCTAGGTTGTGTAGTAAGGAAGATTTGGATGTAGAAATAAATAAAAGTATGGAAATGTTTAAAAAGAAGGGTTTTAGTACTGATATGCTAAATAAAAGTATAGCTAAAATTTTAAATGATAAAAGAAGTACTCAAGTAAGGTGTAAGCAAGGGAAAGATGTGATAGATGAAAGAATAAACATGTACTTCACCACTACTTATAGCAGGTTTAGCCCTATTATGGTGAAATTGTTGCATTTTTATTGGGGTTATGTGTCCCAGTTTAAGGAGATTAAAGAAAATATAAAGGGAACAACTATTATATCATACTGAAGGGGAAGAAATCTTAAATATTTTTTAGTTAAAACTATTTTTACTCTTCCTGTGGAAAGAGTAAATAATGGTTTAATTAATCATGGAACAAGTAGTTGTGGTAAGTGTAAAATTTGTAAATATATTACACAAAGCTTTAATAAATTTAATGGAATAAAATTTCAGGTCAATGGCAGTTTTAGCTGCAATACGGGGGGTATTATTTATGCCCTGAGCTGTTCTTGTCAGAGGTTTTATATTGGACAGAGTAAGAGAGCTTTTAAGGTAAGACTGATGGAACACCTCAGGGATATAAAAAATGCCAAGCAGGAGAGTTCTGTAGCAATACATTTTAATGAAGTACATGGGGGTAACAGAGAAGTGTTAAAGCATCTAGTATATGCTGATGGTGATGAACTTTTAAAAAATGAATTGTTGGTCAAATAATCTATTTATATTTTAAAATATAATACTATGTTTCCTAGTGGGTTGAATGCAGAAATGAATTGGAAATGTTTAATGAACTGAATAATTGTTTTATTGATTAATTAACTGGTGTATATATAGGCAGGTGTATTATCTTGTAACATTGTACTCCTTGAAGGCTATTGTAGCAGAGACATCAGAGACATTAAAGCTATTGGTGTGGATTTCCTTGCCCTGTGGTCTTTTTGTGCATTTGGACTGTGCTGCATCTTTTGTGGTTTTACAGATAGTAGTGTATGTTTAGTTTAGTGTAGCATTAGATGTAGGAATTTAAGTGTATGTGTGTAGTTGCTGTTTGTTTCATGTGCTTGTGTTGTGTGTATGTGTTTTGGAGCAGCAAATCTTTTCCATGGGGAAAAAATTTGCTGTTCTGAATATGTTCGATATTTTCATGTTTAGATGTTTTGGGGCCGATGAAATAGTGTTCACTATTTTCATCTTTCAATAACGTGATATAAATGCCAATGTAAGGAGGTAGAATGGTGAGGGCTTGCAGCTCAGATACTCTCCTGGCCGACGTTATAGCCACTAGGAACAAGGTCTTCCAAGACAAGAATTTCAGATCCGATGAAGAAGAGGGCTCAAAGGGTGGAGAAATTAAAGATGTAAGAACTAGGTTTAGGTCCCAGGGCTTTGGTGGTTGCCTGATTGGAGGTTTGAGAAGGAGGACTCCTTTCAAAAAGGTTTTGCATAAAGAGTGGGACATGACTGGATTTCCTATGTAGCCAAAATGATAATTAGAGATGGCAGCTAACAGTAGCAGCTGCAGCGCCTTCATGAAAAATCGATGCCAGGAAGGACAGGACAGACGCTATAGGAGCTGAGTAGGGATCTATGCCTTGGTTTGCTGCACAAATGGAGAACCTTTTCCATTTGCTGGAATATAATTTCCTGGTGGAAGGTTTGTGTGAAAAAATCAGAATGTGTTTGACTGAAGGGGAAAGGGAAATACACCTGGCTATTCATGGAACTGGAGCAGCCATGCTGTTAATTTCAGGGTTTGGATAGTAGGGTGGAACTGCCCTGATTGATGAATCAGGAGGTCTGGAGATGGTTCCAGAATCCATGGTTCCTCCAATAGATAGGGCCAAAGGAAGGGGAACCAGACTTGGTGAGGCCAGTAAGGAGCAATGAGGATCGGGGTACTCCCAACTGTTTTGCTTTCTGAATTACTTTTGGAATGAGAGGAAAGGGTGGAAAAATATAAAGGGGTCCCAGAGGCCAATTGTGGACCACAGCATCCCTGGGTGACATCCCTGGATGGGGAATTAGGGTAAAGCAGCTGCTGCATTTGGTGTTCACGTACGTGAACAGGTCGCAGCAAGGCTGGTCCCATTTGCAAAAAATGTCTTCCACAACTTCTGAATTCAGGGACCACTTGTGAGGCATCAGAATTGCACGACTGAGTTTGTCTGCTATCACATTGGACCTCCCCGGGATGTGCATTGCTATCGGAAAACGTTGAGAGTCCATTGCCCATTTCCATACTCTTAAAGCCTCCCGACAAAGTGGGTAAGATATGGTTCCCCCTTGCTTGTTTATGTACCACACTACAGACATGTTGTCTGATTGGATTGCAATTGTCCCAGTGGGAAGAAAGCTGTGAAGTGCTTGAAACGCATATAGCACCGCTCTAATCTCCAGAACATTTATGTGCAAGTGGTTCTAGTGATCCTGCCAAGTACCTTGGACCATCATTCCCAGATAATGCCCCCCCCACCCTATCTGGGAGGTGTCCATGGTCAAGACTGCATTTTCTTGAGGGGTGAGCAAGTGGGCAACCTAGATGAAGTTGATCTATATGTAACCACCATGTCAGATCCTTCTTGCAGGAGCTTGTGATGAGCTTTTGGTGAGACAGGCGGAAATCTTGCATTGACCACTGGGCAAATAGCCACTGAAGTACCCTCATGTGCAGACAGGCTAGGGGAACTAAGAGGATGGTGGAAGCCATACTCCCTAGGACCTGATGGAATATGCTGGCCTGTACTTTGTCTCTCTTCAGCAATAATCTGACTTGGTTGTGTAACGATTCTATTCTTTCTGGTGTCAGTTTTGCTGTCATGGTGGTTGAGTCTATCTCTGAGCCTAAGAATACAATGTGCTGCGATGGAGATAAGGCTGATTTTTTTAGGTTTATTGTAATGCCTAATCTGGCGCACAAGGATAGAGCCTCAGCCCTGGTTCTGATTAGTTGGTGCTTGGTGGTAGCAGTGAGGAGCCAGTCGTCTAGGTACGGAAACACCTGGAATCCTTGACATCTCAGATGAGCCATTACCACAGCCATGCATTTGGTGAACACTAAGGGGGCTGTAGTGAGACCAAAGGGCAGTGTTCAAAACTGAAAATGACTGGCTCCCAGACAAAAGCGTAGGTGTCTTCTGGAGCGTCTGTCCATTTTGATGTGGTAGTATGCATCCTGAAGATCCATTGAGCACATCCAATTGTCTTTCCCAATGAAGGGAAATATCAACTGCAGAGTGATCATTCGGAACTGATTTCTTTACAGACTTGAGTCTGCTGAGATCTAGAATTGATCTCCAGTCCCCTGTCTTTTTTGGAACTAAAAAGAATCGTAGGTTCTGGATCTTATTTGCCCTGTAGGGACTTCTTGGATGACTCTATTTTTGTAGCAACGAGATGCCGTCTGATGTTGCACAGTCTAATTAATGGGTGGTACGTCTGGTAGAGACCGGTTTACTGGGGTATCAGAAACAAAGGGAATAAGGTACCCTCAGGATATTATGGTTTGTACCCAATGATCTTGGGAAATTTGTAGCCAGGCACTTGGGTACAGTGAAAGATGACCCCCGGACTGCCTCCAGAGAAGGACAGTTGGGCAATCCCTCAGGGGCGATGGAAGGGATGATCAGAAAAAGTATCTATCTCCCTGATGTAGCGGACCTTCTCTGCTGTGAGGGCGGCATATTCCATTATATCCTCCCCCTCTGCCTCTAGGGTAGGGTTGACCTTATGCCTGAGGGGAAACCTTTTTAGGATTTACGAAATCACATTTTCCCTCCAGTTTGACCCTTGGGATAGGGTCTAGAAGGAAGAGAGAAATGGACTCTGACAGCAGATAAAGTTTTCCCTTCCTGCTCACACCTGGTTAAAGTCTCTTTTACCTGCAGTCCAAAAAGAGTTGAACCATCAAAGGGGACATTGGTAAAGGAAGACAAAGGATTCCATGAAGTTACAAAGACGCATCCAGGACTGTCTCCTAAGAGACATTCCTGCTGCAGCTGCCCTGCTCGCTCCATCAGCTGCATAGGAAATCAGCCTCATAGAGGAGTTAGTTATAGAGATAAGGGTGAAGATCTGCACAGATACCTTGTCCATGGATCCTGAAGCTATTGAACCCTGAAGGGTATCTCCCAAGTCCTTCAGGAGATCCCTTTGAAGTAGAGTAAAATAGGACAGGTAATTCAATGATCTTAAGGTGAATGCCGCTGAACAGAAGGTATGCTTTCCATACCTATCCATCATCCTGGACTCTTTCTTAGGAGGATGGATATTAGATGTCTTTGACAACTCCTTAGTGGCTGCTGCTACCACCATAGCATCAACAAGAACTCCCTTAGAAAGAAAGAGCTTATCTTCTGGAGCAGTCATACATTTGTATGGCCTCCTCGGGACAGGCTCCACTGTGTCTGGGGAGGTCCAGGCTTTCTGGGATATGGCCCCCAATAGCTGGTCATAAGGCGGTGTCACCCAGGAGGTGGAAGGTCAGGAACCAAAGGCCTCAAGGTACACTGATTCGTCCTCAGTAGGGTTAGAGGTCTTCCAATCACCCCTCTAAGGATTTCAAGGATGTCAGAAAAAGAGACATCCTCAGAGGGGGATCTAGTGGACCCTTCTGACTCATCCAAATCAGTGTCTGATGTGACAGACTCAGGTGAATCAATGTGCTTCCTCTTACAAAGTCTCTTCCGAGGAAGCTCCCCAGTGGGATAATCTGGGGAAGTCTTGGAAGAGGGGACACCTCCAGTGGGGGCTGCTTGAGTCTCTGTGTCCCTACACTGAGGGGGTGGCAGGGGAGAAAAGGTTGCTGCTGGTGGGACATTGGGTCCAAAGGCAGGGCTTTGGCAGTGGACAAAGCTTTATTACTTCGAAGGCCTCTCCACCCTGCTCTGAGGATGACCTCCATTCCAAGGAAATGGAAGGTTGGCTCCAAGCAGGAGGGGCAGGCTCTGAAGCAGATGTGGGAACCAAGCTGAGTCAAGTTGAAGCACCGAGAGGGAGGGAGGGTCAGTTCTGAAGAAAACCTGGGATGACTCTCTCTCCCGGAGTCTACCCAAGAGTGTTTGCTCCCAGATCCCTTGGCTCCAGACTGAGCCACAGAGGATAGAGATATTGGTTCTGAGGAAGCAGGAAGAATTCTCGGAACTGAAGGATCTAACACAGAAGAACCCGAAGTGTTTGGCTCAGAGAGTGAAGCAGTTGGAGTAGTAGTCTGTAGAAGGGCCGGCTCCGAAGCCTTTGGGTCTGGAAGGGCTAACTTTTTGGCCAGAGTTGAGTCACAGAGTAACCTCTTCACAACCCGCTCGATGTCATCTGAAAGTATCCTGGAGGAACCGGTGGAGACAGAAGGAGATGTCTTCCTTTCTAAAATAGGAGACCTTAACTTTGGTGAAACAAGGTCGAGAATAGGAGAATGTCTCGGTACCGAAGGTTGCCTCAGCACCAAAGAAATAGACGGCACCAAGACAGAAGCAGCTGAATTGGAACTAGAACACCTTGGTTCCGTAGCTTTAGATTTTTTTTTTTGATGGCTCCGAAGCTAGAGCCGAAGATTTCCTCTTAATGGTTTTGAGAGCTGTCTGACCAAGTTCCAGCTGTTCCTGGAAGGAACAGGTCATAAGACCCCTGTCAATTAATTTACGTTTCCTTTCATTAAGGACCCTAGTACTGAAGGCATGGCAAAAGGTACAGGGTTCTTGTAAATGAGCCTCTCCCAGACAGTACACACAGCTAGTGTGACTGTCAGTTAAAGACATTTTCTGTGAACATTTGTCACATTTCTTGAAGCCTGAAGGGCAGTGTTCCTTATGGTCTCTGTCTTTTTCTTTGGACATACTGACAAAGAAAAAACAAGGCTAACACCACCAATATCAATAACAACACTGACTATAACTAACAGTAAAGTTATGAAGAGATGAAAGTTTTTTTTTAAAGGAAAAAGGGCTAACACACAGGGAGGAAAGGCCCTCTAATTTAAATGAGCAACTATGGCCCTCTAACTAAAATGGGCCGTACAATCCTAAAAAATGTGGAATAGGGGATCAAGCACTCAAACAACAAACACACAGGTAGCACTAATAACTATTATAGGTAGAAAGATAGGAAAAAGGATAAGAAATAGCAAGATATATAAAAAAAAAATCTTCTACTTAGCCAATGAGCCAGTAATGAGACAACCTCAAAGCTTTTGTGGCAAACGAGATCTGGGGAATTGCCGTGAGACACCATGGGATAGGGGTTAGCCTCGAGCCAGCAAAAGCTCTCAAGCTTTAGTGTTAGCAGAGTCGGAGCCAAGAATTGGCTCCAAACCCATCCAGCAAGAATTACGGCGAGATAGGACTACATAACATCTGTAATTTAATGTACTATTAATGTAATTTATAAGCAAATTATACACCCAAATTATTGCTATGAAAGAATGTCTAATCAGTCCCTAGAAAGACAAATGGCTCTTGGGTGTACATTTTAAATAAAAAGGATGGTGAATTTGGGTCTTATGTTTAAACCACATTTGAATTATTTAAGGTAATGGATGCTCATTTTTGTGCTATTTTATATCCTGCACTTGGAGTCAAATTATGTGCTTTGTTTTTCCTTCTTGAATAACAAGATGATAAATTTGTTACAGAGTTTGAAATATGACCAAAAGTGTAGTGTGTACATAATCAAGTCCATTTAAATGGTTTGATGATAGGTATAGCTATACAACTGAAAATCTTTACAAATGAAACAATTTTTCTATGTGATTTGGACAACTGTAAATAAACCGGTGCTGTATTTTTTATGGACTTCTGTATTCTGGCTGTGATCAGTGAAATATGAGCAGTCTATTCACTTGTTTTGGGAACATCTTGCAAGAAGTATCATGTCAATAGTTGCTGTCATTAAACCTAAGGCCGATAAAACCAGTGCTGCTGTGTCTGCATGTTTACGCCTGTTGATTAAAATTCTGATCAACTCACAGACTGGCTCTGTCATCTCTACCAAGAGATTTGCTACCATTGCTATAGTGTCCAGGTGGCACTAAATAAATGTCAATTTTTTTAAATGTATTCAGCTGTGACTTCTGCAAGTTGAATGAGGCCCCGAGGACAGACAGTGCTAAAGCAAGTAGCATCTTGCTCTGATGAGTGACTACCTTGAAGTTATGGCTATGAGCCAGTCATTCAGATAGGGAAATATTCTGGCCTTTAGAAATCTGACATGGGCTGCAACTGGAGTCAAGCACTTGGTAAGCACCCTGGGGAATACAATGAGTTGGAAGGGTAGGGCTGTGAAATGGCAATGACTGGCTCCCACTCAGAAGTAAAGGAATCTCCTGGGCTACCTTTATTTAAAGGTAGGCATCCTGGAAATCCAAATAACACAACCAGTCTCCTTCCTGTAGATGGGGAAGAATCGACTGCACAAGTGACCATCCAGAATGTTTTCTGAACAGACTGAGTAAAACCTGGACCCTTTCAGCTCCTGTGAGACCTCTTGAACTGCTCTCTCTTGAGGCAGGTTGTTTACTTCTTGAAATGATACTTTTGATCAGGTGTGACATCTGGGAGAGGTAGAGGTGGGTAAAGGTGGTGTTTGCGAAAAGGAGTCACCTCTGGATATTAATTCCTTAATCCAATTGTATTAAGACCAGCCAGACTTTTAAATGCCAGGAAATTTGACCTCTGAATGCCCCTGAAGGGGGACAGTCAGGCAGACCTTCAAAGATTCTGCTGTCTGCCTTCAGGAAGAAAAAGGTTATGGAATCCCTGGCTTTGTGGTCCACCCTTGCCCTTAGGCTGGTGGCACCTGGATAGCTCTCCACTTCCATATTCACTGGGACTGTTGATATTTTCTGAACCATATATGCTTCACTTCCTTATTCCCGGGATATTCCTGGGCTATGACCTTTAAGAGGGCTGAAAATGTAAACTCCTCATCAGTGAGCATCTTGCCTTCCTACGCAATTTGATGCAAGCAATCTTTTATTTTTAGTGAAAAAAAGGTGGTGCCATCACAGAAGAATTAGTAAAGGCTACTCTGAAATGTTACACAAATTTGGCTAGCCAAAGGCAGAACTGTCACCTCATGGTGATACCTGACCCTGCTGTCATCACTGCTCCATCTGCAACATTATAGAGTAATTACATGTAAAGCATGGCTTCAATGCTTAGAGTTGCCACCTTTCAGTCCAGTTGTTTACTTGTATCTCCAAGTGGCAGTTTTCTGAGGGTCTCTGGAGTCTTTTATCAACTAGCTCTTCTGAAATACAATCATAGATATCAAGTATTAATTGCTCTTCCAGAAAAAGTACTTCAAGCATACACACACTTTCCTAAGTGATCCATAACTCTGGACTCCATGTCAGAGGCATAGATTGCCTTGTAATCCTCCTGGGCCTCTCCTTTAATGGAAGCTGAAAGGAAGGACTATTTTTTATGGTATGAATTCAACAGTGTTGGGCTCTTTCTAGTTGCATTACCACTCCAATTCCACCATCTTATCAAGAGGTGGGACCACTCAACTTGTTATTGTGATGGATCAGAATGCCCCTTGTGGAATTCTTTCATGGGGAGGTGGGGGTCATTGCACCAGAATTTCCTCTGCTTTATCATTTTTAGGATCTCCCCAAATTTAGAAGTCTTCCAGAGGGAACTTGAAGAAAGCCCCCCTTTGTCAAAATCCATGTCTGGGGTGGGAGGGCTTCGAAGGAGAATCCTTGTGTTTCTTCTCATCGGGCGCATGCTCAGAGGGGAGTTGTCAGAGCATTCCAAAAAGGACTTCTCACAGATTACCAGGGCTTCAAAGGACAATACAACTAAAGGGCTTATTAGGAGGAAAATGGATGGCTAAAAGAACCATGTCTACAGGGGCAGGGCTTTCATGGTAGGTGCCTGTTCTGTCACTGGAAACTAAGAATGTCAGGACAGTGGGTAGTGAGGCGATGGCTCCTGTCAACAGTGGCAGTCTCCAGCACCTGTCTTAGGAATGACATTGATGACTGGGTTTGAAACACTGAGGCTTCTGTAAGGCCTAGGTTCAGCAGTGGATAGTATTCACTATTCTAGGGCACTGGTAGCAGAAAAGACAGGGGTTTTGTCTCTAACTTCCTCCAGTCATTTGTTTGTCTTTTCTTGATAGTTATGGTCCTTAGGAGTTGTTGCCCTTCCAATACCCCTTTAAAATTAATTTATTTCTGCACTCTAAAGAAGTTTGTTTACTAAAACTTTTACAAATAGAAAACTCAGTATTCAAGTGTTTCGGCCACAGGCAGATCACACAAGTCACGCAGGTCCTGGGGCAGAATCCTGTGTCAGCATTTTGTGGATTTGGTATACCCAGAAATGCATTATTTATTCATTTTTACACCAACAATGCTGTACAAAGAGATTTTTCTAGAAAGCCAAAAAGTACAGTTTTGTACCTACCATAAATGTAGATGTCCGAACAGGATAGCATCTGCAGTCATAACAAATGGGTTGTCCTGTCGTCAGGCAGCCCCTCGGTCGGCCGGATTCCAAAGTCTGGGTCTGGCCTCGGCTGGTGTCGCACTTCACCCGATGTCATCTCTGCTGGTCTTTGGGTATAAAGGCATCAGCCGATGACATTTTCCTCAGTGTTTCTTGCCCCAGATGCCAGTTGCCCTCTTGGAACACTAAATTTTGGGTAAATGCCAATGTTTCCAAAAAAAAGGTAGGCCAACACAAAAAATAAGCATGTATGTGCATATATACAAACAAATACACCATAAGAGATCCCCCCCAGCTAGCTATTAGGAGGGTAAATACCCTAGGAATACCACAGAGGGGAAGGAGGGTGGGTAATCCTGACTGCAGATGCTATCCTGTTCGGACACCTCCATTTATGGTAGGTACAAAACTGTACTATGTCCTTCAAGGATGCATCTGCAGTCATAACAAATGGGTAGAATACCATAGCCAAACTAGGGGAGGAGGAAGAAGAATTATGGTGTAGTTAGGATCCCTTGCAATACAGCAGTGGCAAACCCTGCTCGGGATCTAGAGTATAGAGGTAAGTTATAATGCTTGGCAAATGTATGCACGGAGGTCCAAGTAGCCACCTCAATAATGTCCTTGGTTGCCACTGCTCGTAAGAAAGCTGTGGTAGTGGCTGTAGCCCTTGTAGAGTGAGGTCTTATGTTCTGTGGAATTGGCTTTCCATGGTAGGAGTAACAGAATCTTATGCAATTTCCTATCCACTTGGAGATTGTCTGTTTGGAAATTGCTTTTCCTTCCTTTCCTGTTGCATAGGCTACTAGAAGCTGGTCAGTTTTTCTATTGCCCTTGGTTCTGTCCAGGTAGTAGCGCAACTGTCTATGTACATCTAAGGTATGCAGCAGTCTTTCCCCCCTGTTCTGTGGATTGGGAAAGAAGGTAGGTAGGTGGATTGCCTGGTTTAGAGACACTCTGGATACCACCTTAGGCATAATGTACACAAAATCTGAGCCGAAAAACTGTTCAGCAAACTCCGACCGACGCCTAAGCGTTCGTCGGTTGAAGGAAGCACAGGCTAAACAGGCTGCTACGTCGTGGTCTGGGCCTAAACAAGGTAAGCAGTAAGAGTGGAAATCTTTATGAGGTATTTGTTTCCCACAAGTTAAACAGTTATTTACTTTTTCTGACATCGGCTGAGGCAAGAAAGAGTCCCCAACGGGGTACTTAGCTTTTTAGAAGTCTTCGAAGTAGTATTCGGTAGTAGTAATCTCTGGATCTGACCGACCGGCACTTGCGAACAGCTTCTGCTTCGGGCGCCAAGCGGCAAGAAAGACTGAGGAAAATGGCATTGGCTGATGCCTTTATACCCGAAGACCAGCAGAGATTACGTCGGGTGAAGTGCGACACCAGCCGAGGCCAGACCCAGACTTTGGAATCCGGCCGACCGAGGGGCTGCCTGACGACAGGACAACCCATTTGTTATGACTGCAGATGCATCCTTGAAGGACATCTCCTGACAGCTAACAGAACCTGCATATAGATCAGAATTCTTAAGAAAAGTACAGACTTATCTAATAACATCATTATCAAAAATTACTTTCAAAGCTCAAACTGCATGTATTGCCTGAATAAGCAGAAATGAGGTCTGGAGGAGGAAATGACTACATTTTGTGAGGTCAAGTTTTAGGACATTATGAAAGTTGCTGGGTGAAGGTGCTTTTGCAGTGACCAGTACAGAAATTACAGTAACCCTCCCAATGTCTCTATACATTCATCTTTATCACCATACTGTCTACTTAACAGCTTATGCCATGGCTATAATTTGGCTCCTAGAAAACAATTGTAAAGACTTCTCATTTTCTCTTTGTCGATGACTTAAAACTGTATAGCTCATCAGATGAGGAACTGAAAGCACAACTGCAAGTTGTCAAAACTTTTTCAGATGATATAAGAATGTCATTTGGTCTTGATAAATGTGCAAAAGCAAACTTTAAAGCAGGAAAACTGCAATGTCAGGAAAACAAAAGGTTTGAGACAAGAATGTGATATAAAAGAGCTTGAGCAAGAGGAAGTGTATAAATTCTTGGGAACTGATGAAGGATCAACAATAAACATGAACAAATGTGAATAAAACTTAGTAAGAAATATTTCAGAAGACTTAAATTAATCCTGAAAACAGTACTGACATCTGGGAACAAAATTCAAGCTATAAACCAATTTGCTCTTCCTGTCCTAACTTACAGTTTTGGAGTGATTAACTGGCCCCAAAACATGCTGGACAGATTAGATAGGAAAAGAAGAAGGATGCTTCATGCTCACCAAATGAATTATAAAAACCAGTGCATACAAAGATTATATATTATCCATTCTAAAGGAGGGATGGGCCTACTTGAAATAGATTATATCTGCAATCGTGGGACTCCACACATACCTGCCGACCTCACAAGACCCAAATGTAATGAAAGTTTTGAAACGTGAGAAGAATAAATCTAAGATGGCTTCTCTGCTTAATTTAGCAGAAGCATATCGGCATCAAACAGGAATGGAAATCAAACCAGAAGTGGATAAAAATCAGACAGCAACTGAATGTGCCAAAAACAAAATCAAGAATATAAGGTGAAGAACCAGATGAAAAGGCAAGAAATGTGGAAAAAGCATAAATATAGTTGCAAGTATAGAAACTTTCTGGAAGAACGTTGTGTTGATCAGGAACGAATGCCGGAATGGTTAAGGAGAGGCAAATTCAAACCAAGAGATGAAAGGTTAATATTGGCAGCCCAAGATAATGGGTTATGTACACATTGGTTTACAAAGTCCATTAAACATGTGGGAGAAACAGACTAATGTAGGTTTGGTAAAACCGAATTGGAAACAGTTGCACACCTTGTTTTAAGGCTGTGACATACTAATGGCAGAAGGACTGTATACTGAAAAGCATAATAATGTGGCAAGATTGCTGCACTGGGGATTGTGCAAACATTATGGTACTGAAGTGGTTGAAAAACACTGGAAGCATGAGCCACAAAGCATCATAGAAAATTATGTTTATATCACATGGGACCACCCATAACCAACAGTTCAAAAGATAGATGCTAGAAAACCAGACACAGTGGTTCAAGAAAAGAATATAAGAGTAGCATTGATCATTGAAATTGCCACACCCAGTGACTACAGTGTCTTGTGCAGAGAGCCACACACAAAGTCAAAGTATCAGGATCTGCAGGCAGAAATGAGAGCAATGTGGAAGACGGATACCCAGACAGTTCCAATAGTAGAAGCAGCAACAGGTCTTATAAAAAACAATCTATAATCATATTTAGATATGTTACCAATCCATGTAACTCCATACCAATTGCAGGAGGAGTCATTACTGGGCATATTTGCGGGTGCTCTGAAGAGCACTTTTGTCTGACATCAAAGATCGAAACATTACTAATTTCATGAACTTGAATCATACTTTGACTTAGAAATGGGATCCATTTCCATCATGGTATTATAGGTTTATAGGTTCATACTAGGCTATCTGCCCTAGGGCATTTATAAGCCTAGCCAGAGTGTGTTTGGCTTTCGCCACCCATTTTAAATTAATTTTGCTATGCCCTTTTTCGAAGTTAGTATACTGTGCCTCTGTCTAACAGTGACACAGAAGTGATACTCAGGGTAAACCTACGATCTCCCATCCACTCATCAAGATTCCTCTTGAAGAGAGTCAATGAGGGACTCTGCCTAACCTGGACTGGGATTTTATTCCAGAGTGAAGGGAGCCTCTGGGTTATGAATCTGTCCCTCCAGCATGTCCTATTTATTTCAGTGCTGAGGTTCAAGTCTCTTGAGCGCGTAGCTCGATGGGATTTGGATTTTCTGAGGTGCAGCATGTCCATTAATTCCGGGTTGGACATGTCTTTATATGTCAGACACAGATCGCCTCTGAGCAGGCGGTATATGCCACTGAGTAGAGCTGGAGTTTCTTTAACCGGGCAGCATATGGCATCTGTTTGAGCCCTTTGATCCTCTTGGTGAGGTACTTTTGGGGTCTTTCCAGTTGCTGCAGGTGTCTGGTAAGGTACATCCCAAAAGGGGCATTGTACTCAATTATGGGCCTGATGAGGGATGAGTAAAGAGGCACAATGACCTCCCCTGATCTAGATGTGAATCCCTTCATGATTAGGTGGGCTATATAAAATGTTTTTCTAACCACTTTGGCCACGTGGTTGTCAAATGAGAGATTGCTATCAACTTGGGTCCCCATATCCCTAATTACTTCTTCTGTACTTAATGGATTACCACCTATGTGGTAATTTGTGGGCACTGTTTTTGGAAAAAGGGGATGACTATACACTTTTTGGCGTTTAGCTTGAGGCCATGGCTCTGGCACCAGTTGCCTGTTTCTATGAGGCCCTTTTGGAGGATGCTTGTGTTGGCTGGAGAGTCGATTATGGCGCCCAGTTTGCAGTCATCTGCAAACTTGGTCAGCCACAGTCCTTCCTTGTTGGTCTGTACCTCCGAAAAATATATACCGAACAAGAGAGATCCCAGGACTGAGCCTTGTGGGACGCCACTTGTAACTGGTTTGGAGTCTGACATGGCTCCAGCAATTCTAACCATGTGGGTTCTGTCCTTGAGCCAGTTTGCAACCCATCTAGTGACATAGGGGTTTATATTTAAGCTGGTGAGCTTATCTATAATACCAGAGTGGGGTATTGTATCAAAGGCTTTTGCGAGGTCCAGGTAGGCTGTGTGGACCACCTTCCCCTCGTCAATGGCTTTGGTGACGGTTTCAAAGAAATCAACCAGGTTTAAGAGGCAGGATCTGCCCTTAACAAAGTCGAACTGGGTAGGATCCAGCGTCTGTAGGTCCCCAATATCTTTATTTATGAGGTTCATGATGATCCTTTCCATAGCTTTGCAGACCAAGCTAGTCAGGCTTATGGGGCGATAGTTTCCAGGATCCGTTGAGGCACCACCTTTGTGGAGAGGGACCACTGTTGCTGTACGCCACTCTTTGGGTACATACCTGTAGTAAGGCTGAGACTGAACAGTAGTTTTATGTTTGGGTTTAGCTCTTCTTGGACTTCATGTAGGACGCAGCCCGGGACACCATCTGGTCCCATTGATGCTGTGTTTTTTGCTTTGGAGAGGGCAGCTCTTACCTGAGCATCTGAGATGTCAGGGGGCAGCACTCTGCTGGGATAGATATTTGCCCTTTGGTGGGAGGGGAGAAGTTTGCGCTGAACCTGTCAGCTAGGATGTTGGCAATGTCTGTGGGTTTGGTGTATTTTTTGTCATTTTGGACTAATTCTGAGCATATCTGGGAATTCCCACCCACGTTCCTAACATAACTAAAGAAAGCCTTGTGATTATCCCTAGTGTCCTGTGCAATTTTTCTCTCGAAGCTGGCCTTAGACGATTTTATGAGTGCCCGTAGTTTTTTGCCAGTACTGATCAGAGATGCCTTCCCTTTTTGGGATTTTTCTCTATCATGTAGTAGCTTCCTCCTTCTATTGTATAGTTTGTTTATGGCTGGGGTCCACCAGACAGGACACGTCTGCCTTTGGAGGATTGGGTCTTGGTTTTATTTGGGATTGCATGATCCATGCATTCCTGAAGGTGTTCATAGAATGCGTTTATAAAGGATTCTGCGGTCTGGGCCATATTTTAAACAGGCCCAGGGGCTTTGAAGGATTCCACCTCGGTTTTGAGGAGTGTGAAATTTGCTTTAGAGAAGTTTTTCACTGTGGTTTTCAGGGCAGGGGGTGGAGTCGGGATGTGAATATTCAGTGAGATTAGTTTATGGTCTGATCTTACCAGTGAGGGATACACTTCTGGTCTGGAGCATAAATTCCCCATGTTGGTGATGATCAGGTCCGGTATGTTTTCCCCTCTTGTGGGAGTGGTAACAATAGCATTTGAGTTTATAAATTCTAGGAACCTTTGGGCTAGGGTGTTGGAGCTAGAGTAATGCTCCCAGTCTATGTTTGGGTAGTTGAAGTCGCCCAATATAATGGTGTTTGGAGAGACCTTCATATTTTCCAGTGTTCTCAGGAAGGCCGAGTGGGGTTCCTGGGTTTGGGAGGGTGGTCTGTAGCAGGCTATAAACTGGAAGGCAGTTTTACCCACTGTTAGTCGCACATGGATAGTCTCTGATGCTTCGTGCTGTGCCACCAACCTGGAAGTGTGGGTATCTTTGACGAATATTGATACTCCCCCTTCTTTTGTGGTTCAGTCCAAGTTTTGGGGCCGAAAAGCATGGTATGAGGTATTACCTGGTATTGCTGGGGTGCTCTTGGGAGCCTTGAACCAGGTTTCTTTTACTGCACAGATATCGATGTTCTCCATGCTAAGGAGAGTTTTGAGTGCGTGCATCTTGAGGTTTAGACTTCTGGTGTTGAGTAGCATTACTCTTTGTTTCTTATCCCTTGTGATACCTATGAAGGTGGGTTTGTCTTTTGAGCCTTGCCTAAAAAAGGCACTATGGTGGTAGCAAGAGCCTTTGCCAATATCCGAAAGCCCAGGGGGGACAGGTGCAAGCCGTCCCTAGCGAAGCATCGTGGCTTGTCGAGCATGTCATCCCAGGCTGACAGGCATTAGATCCCCTTTGAATGACACCAATACTTAAGCCAATTGTTGAAATTTATCATCCTGTCTTCATATTGTGGCATCATTCTTGGTGAGGGTAAGATGCTACTCAAGGTCAGGGTCATACCGGCCTGGGCTACATGCTCAGAGAGCTCCTCTAGGTCTCTTTTCATGTAGTCCAGGGAGGTACATCTCAGGTCATTCACACCAGCATGGACAATGACTGAGTCATATTTGTACTTGCCTTGGAGTGACCTGAGTGCTTGTGTTATGTGGCGGATCCTAGCACCCGACAGGCAGCTCACCGTGACCTTCTCCTTGTTCAGCCTGGTGAGCGGGACGTCAGTGTGCCTGACGATAGAGTCACCTATTACAAGTGTATCAGGCGTGTTGTTTAGCCTTAAGGGCTGTGACTGTTCGGCACACTGGCTTTGTGAGCTATGTGTTGCATGTGTTTTGTTTTGGGGTAGCGGTTGCTTGGGTGTCTGCTTTGGAGGTCTCTGCTGCTTAGGCAGATTTTTATTTAGAGCCTCCGAGTATGTTTTTGTGTGTTTATGTGTTTGGTTTGCTGTCGTGGTAGGTCTATGTGAGACTGGAATTGTAGTGAGTGTGGTTTCCTTCTCCTCCTGACTGGTTTCGCCAGTACTGAGTTGAGAGAGCTTAGCCTCCAGTATGGCTATATGGTTGCATCTCTCACATGTGTTGGAATTTGTCGGGAGGAGGAGAGGGTTGTCTGTGTACATGAGGCAGTTGTAGCATTGTCTCAAGATTCCCAGATTCACCAGCTGGACCGGAGAGGAGATTGACAACTGACCTTTGGTCATGCTAGAATAGTATTGGGAATTCCTTTATAATTTAAAAAAAGGGCCAATGGGGAACAAGGTACTCAAGGGGAGTTTGTGAGGGTGTAGTGCTTTTAATTTTTTAGTGCTGACTTATATAATTGCTTTAGTGAGCAAGTGCCAGGTAACTTAAATGCAATGTGTTACAGGTAACTTAAATGCAAAAATGACAAACAGTAACTTTCTTTCAAGTGAAACAAGGAAATAAGTACAGTAAGCAATGCAGATATTGCTAGGGATCCACAGAAGTGCTGAAAAGACGCGTTTTAGGTGGAATTAGCATTTCAGGGAAATAAGCAAACAAACAAGTCTATGCCACAGCAAACAAGCTGTACCAATTTCAGTAAGAAACAGTTCAAATATGCAGGCACTATAAGCCTTTAACCAGAAATTCCCAGCTCAGAAGGGCAGAGTCCAGCCTCTCCTCCCACAAGAGTGCAAACCACGAACCCTTTTAATGTAAAATAACTGGCCTGAAGCCCAAGTGCTTAAACCAGAATTAATACACTTTTAGAATAACAGACACTGAGCCCTCAATCAGCAGTTCCCAACTTAGAAGGATGTAAGCTACCTGTTCTGCCACTACAGTGCAGACCAGAAACCTTCTTAATGTAAGACTTGGAGAAATTAAAATGTGTGAAGTCTTACTATATAAAATTATTTATTTATGATTTTCTTTACCACGACCAAATAAATTATTCATCAAATGAGTTTCTAGGCATCATTTAACCTGTCACAACTACAGCCATGAGACCACCTTCAATTTAAACACGTATCACAACATCAATCTACTTTCTTATTAGTCTGCTAGTGCACAACATATTCTTGCCATTCATCCAAAATGTAACAAAATCCACCCAACTGCATATTCAGCAGGGGGTGTGGTGTAAGCAATAGCACTGCACTTCTAAAACCATCAACATCAGAGGATAATAAACATCTTAGTGGCTTCCCTTTTTAACTGCTGTTCCTGAAATATGGCACAATGGCTGGAAACTACTTCAGAGTTATCTTTCCCATCCATTGTTTGTGCATCACAGAACTAACAAAAGTTGACCCAACAGTGCTGTCATCCAGACTTCAGACATCACAGAACTAACAAGTTCCCAACAATGCTTCCATCCCAGGCTGGATACAAAAATTCTGTTATAAAACTCAGGAGAATTTTCACATTCAACAGCTGACTTTCCTCTGCTCTAAAGCACTGTAGCAATGTGTCTGTTAAACAGACCTTCTCATCTATGGCCCAGACTGTCAAGTATAATAGTTCTCAATTCTAGTTGCCTAAAAATACAGATGTCTTCAGTTTACTTGAAAAGATCCCACATGCTATCAAAATTAGTTATAAAATGCAGCCATCTCTTCACTGGTAAGACAAATTATTAAAAGACAGTAATACTGTAGATGGCTACCTTAAGGCAACTCAGATAAATATCAAAGGTAAACCAAACATGTCCTCTAATATTGCTAATCATAACATGATAATATTTGGCAGCAATAACTATATTTTCTTTCTTCCAATTTTAACATGAGTAACTATCATAAAAACGTCATACTAATTAAAATGGCTGCTACATCATATTAGATCTATAAAAAAAACAACAGTTTCCTTCTTCTCTTGGGAGTCTCAGTTTGAACCTTATTAACAAATATGTCAGGTTATCTGCAACCTATATTTTTGAGTGAAAATATTACCACTATTTACCATTACAATAACCATACTAAAACATATAAAATACCGTGCAACTGCAATTCACCTTTAAAATAAAACAATCCAGCATTAAGATATAAATATCGGCCAACACATTTTCCTATAAAATATTCTATACATCTGGTAATCAGTTAACCCAGAATTACAGCTTTCATAACTTCTTCCCACCACTTATATGTATCTTAAATTAAAAAATACAGAAGTCTAACAGTTATACACAGAAAGGCAAGTGTAATTATCGAGGTTGCTTAAATTCAGCAAAAACAAAATAGATACGTAAATCATCCAACATCTGGTAAAATGTTTATACAGTTAAATTATATTAATCATCTGGGGTCCATTCCACTGAACTTTTAACTTTTCATCACTTTGTTGGTATAAACAGGTACAGTCATTACCAAGGGCAAACTCAAACTCTCACTCTGTCAAGCTTTCCCCCTTTCCCAGATATACTGCAACCCTCAATGAGATTTATGTTACTTGGATGGGTGGAGGCAAAGATTCCCCACAGTGCTGGGTTCAGGATAAAAATAAACAATACAGGAAGAACCATTTCTGTGGGGACCTGCAGAAGGCAAAACAAAAGTTATGCACTCACCATAACTATACATCTATGTTGCCAGTCTTTATCCTTCCTCAACCAACTGGCCTTGGATCAAATCTCGGATCAGACTTTGGCCACTTCTAAAAACTTGGCTCCATAGCTCAAGCTCCTCCCCTTACCCACAATCCTCCCTTCTAAGTAAGATTACCTCAGACTGAGTTTGCCCTCTCTTTAGCCTACACACTGTATATAGCAGCTAAAAGATGAAAAAGATACAGTAAAAGTTATAACGTCCCAATATAAAGGAAGGAGAAGAAAGAGGAAGGAGCTGGAGTTCATCAGCAATCAGACAATACAACATTCCACAGATCAAACTAGGAGAGTAGGAAATAAAAAAAATTAAGTAGGAAATGGGTTGGAAGTCAGGAGGTTGAGAAAGGACAAAAACTGTTATCACAGATGCATAGTTATGGTGAGCACATACCTTTTATATCTGATGTTGTCTTTTTCACCCGTTCCTCAACCAATGAGGCAGAGTCCCCAGCTAGAGAAACCCCAGGGTGGTCTTCAAGGAAGGATACTCTGGAGTACAACAGTGCCAAATGTTGCTCTATTTCAAGACTGTACAATTTGTAGTCAACAATGTAGGTGTGAGTGTTAGACCACGTGGAAGCTCCACAAATATCATCTATAGAAGCTCGCTCTAGACCCTAAGGCAGAGGAAGATGTGGCCACAGATGTAGTGGAATGAGCCTTAAGAGGTTTAGGGAGAGATGGTCCATTTAATTATGAACAAAAGAAATACAATTAGTGAGCCACTTGGCTAAAGTCACCTTTGAGACAGATTTGGAAAAGGAAACAAACGGTCTAATTTTCTGAAATCCTTTTTTCTGTGGAAACCGATCTGAAGTTGCCTCAGTAAATTAAAAGGTGCAGCATGTATTCTCCTTTGCTGGAGAAATCTGGAAAGAAAACAGGGAGGTTGATGGACTGATTCTTAGCTGCTTCTGAAGCCACCTTCAGTACAAAGGAAGGCTTAGTGCAGAGAGATAACCTGTTATTGTGAAAAATTATATACGGTGGCTTAGAGGAGAGGACCTGGAGTTCAGATACTCATCTGTCCTATGTGATCGCGACCAGACAATTTGTTTTCCAAGACAAAAATTATGATTCCACCCGGGCAACTGGTTGAAATGAAGGTTGCATCAGGGCTTGAAGTAGTAGTTTAAATCCCAGGGTAAAGTAGGGTCCCTAATTGGGGGGGGGGGTCAGAGTAAGAAGGTATCTTTAAGAAAGACTTTACATAATCTACATGAAACAAAAGAGGAATGCTTATTGTCCTATATGAAAATTCAAAATGACTGCAAATTGAATATTTACAGTAGAGTAACTAGCACTACTGTTAAATATGGAAGTAAGAAAATATAGAATACATGGAATACGTGCAGAAAATGGATCCAAATGTCTGTGGATAGCCCAAAGAGAGAATTTTTTTCCATTTGCTCTTATACATCCTTCTAGTAAATTCCTTCTGAGAGGATGTGAGAATATATTTGACCAGAGAAGAAAACCTAGACTGTCTAGCCTTCAATGAAAGTGGAGAAACTATATGGTCAACTTGAGTGTTTGAAAGTCCGGGTGGGTTATTCATGATGGTTGAGAAAGGAGATCCTGGGTTGGATCTAACACCCAAGGAGAGTGCACCAGATGAGGCTACAAGAAGGGAAACCATACTTGACAAGGCCAGAATGGAGCAATGAGGATTATTTTGTACTTCCAGTAAGACACTTTCGGTAGAAATATGAGGATGAGAGGGGTAGGAGGAAAAGCACTCAGGAGACCAGCTGCCCAATCATGGAGTACAGAGTCTCTGCCCTGATCCCTCCAGACAGGGAGTCACAGAAAGTACCTGCTACACTTAGAACTGGGTGGTTTTGTAGCATGGCTGGCCCTATAGATGAAAAATAATTCCCACCACCACAGGATTGAGAGATCATTCATGAGGGATTAAGATGGACTTGCTCAATTTGTCTGGTAGTGCACTGGACTTCCTCAGAATAAGCAATGTCAAAAGAAAGAGGCTGGAAGAGATCACCCACAGCCAAACTCTCATCACCTGTCAACATTGAAGGGCCTGGTTCTCCCCTGCTTGATGTACCAGACTACGAGCACATTGTCTGGATGGCAATCATCCCTAGAGGGACAGCATCTTGAGACTCCTGTGATGTTAATAGGACGTAATCTCCTTTCCAGGACACTGATGAGAAGACTGACTAACAAATGGGACTAAGTGCCTAGGACTGTCCTTCCCAAGTAATGCCCTCTTCACCCTAGTTGGGAGGCATCTGTAGTCACTGTGGCTGTGAGTAGTGGAAGGATAAAAGTGCAGCCCTGAGAAACTTCTTTTCTGATGATCCACCAAGTGATATGTTCTTTGCAAATCCTTGCAATTTATATTGGAGGAGAATGGAACTGTCATTTTATAAACCATTGCACTGCAAACGTCCACTGTAGTACACTCACATAATATCTTGCTAGGGGTATGAGTTGTGGAAGTTTCCATAGATCTCATGTGTTGTAAAACCAACCTTGCTGGTGGGGAAGGAACAGAGAGAATTGTGGGTTGCTTAACTGCAAAATGTTTATTCTTGAGTGAGGTAAGATTGTGATTTGAGTCACTGTGTTCAGACGAGCACCAATGAAATCCAGGACTTGAGTGGGGGATAGTTCAAACTTGGAGTAGTTCACTGTGATGCACATTTGAAGGCAATGTTGAAGCAAACAGTCCCTGGCTTGAATCAATAATAGGCTTTGTGGGAGCATAGATTAGCCAGCCATTGAGGTATGGAGTCACTTGGAGCCCCAGCAGTCTCATCTCAAGTGGGCTGCGATCACTGCCATGAATTTGAACACCCTGGGGTCTGTAGTGAGACCAAAGGTCACAACTCTGAATTTGTAATGACTTGCTCTCAGCTGGAAGCAGAAAAATCTCCTGGATCTCCTGTCTATTCCCATGTGGTAGTACGCATCCTGGAGGTCTGTCATGCACATCCAATCATCCTTCTGCAAAAGTGGCAGAATGGACTGAACCATGACCGTTCAGAAAAGTACAATTGTGTACACTTACCATAAATGTAAATGTTCAAGTATATTCACTGTTGCAGTCATCACATTTGGGTTATCCTTGCCAGGGTAGCCATTGGGCAGCCCGAATACCAGAGACGTAGTATTTCTGCATCGGTTGCTGTCGCTTGAGGACTGACATCAGGTCATCAATGGTATAAAGTAAGGCAGCCAATGCGATTACATCAGTTTTTGTTGCCCTAACCTGTCAGGAGTCCCCAAAGTAGGAGGCCAGGTTCTGGTGGAAGAACTTCACCAGTGGAAAATAAATACCAATATGTCCCTTGTAAGGAAAGGAAAACAACAAGGAAGAATGGTAACAATAGGAGGAGGAGGAGAAAAAAAAAAGGAGGCTGGAGGGAGGGAAACCAGGACTGCATCAGTGAATACACTCAAACATCTACATTTATTGTAAATGTACACAACTGTACTATTTTCTTCATGTTTCACTGTTGCAGTCATTACATTTGGGTAGATTCCCAAAGCTGAGGAAAAGGGTGGAGGCACTCAAGGAAGATAGGGGCTGGCTAGGATGCCCTGGAATACTGCAGAGGTAAACCCTGTCCTGGATTTGGAGAAGAGAGGCAGGTGGTAATGCTTGGCAAAAGTGTGAACAGATGTCCAGGTGGCAGCATCCAGGATGTCCCTGGTGGGGACTCTTCTGAGGAAAGCTGCAGAGGTGGAGGTTTCTCTGGTGGAGTGTGTCCTGACCCCCTTGGGTGGAGGCTTACCATGCTGTTTGTAGCAGAAATTGATGCAGTGTGCTATTCATTTGGAAATGGTTTGCTTGGAGATGGCTTTGCCTTCTGCCCCTGTAGCAAAGCTAACCATCAATTGATCAGACTTTCTGAAGGGTTTAGTCCTGTCCAGATTGTATCTGAGTTGTCTACGCACATCTAGAGAGTGAAGAATCATTTCCCCCTTATTCTGGGGATTAGGAAAGAAGGTGGGCAAATGAATGGATTGGTTGAGAGCCACACTGGACAAAACCTTGGGCATGAAGGATGGGATAGTTCTGAAGGATACCCAGTCTGCATGGAAGATGATGAAGGGTTCCACAGCAATGAGTGCTTGCAGCTCAGAGACTCTTTTGGCTGAAGTGATGGACAGAAGGAAGGCTGTCTTCCAGGAGAGAAATTTTAGCTCTGCAGAAGAAGCTGGTTCAAAAGGAGGCAGAGTGAGCTTTTCCAAGACAAAGTTAAGGTCCCAAGCTGGTGTTGGTGCCCTTCTGGGGGGCCTCAAGTTGCTAACCCTCTGAGAAACTGTTTTATCAAAGGGAGTGAGAACAGGGGCCGCTCAGTGGGAAAATGAGAAGAAATAGCAGAGGCATGAATTTTTATAGAAGAGAAAGAGAGACCACTCTGTAGTAGGTCAGCTAAGTAATCCAGAATGGGAGGGATGGAGGGCTGTGCCATATTGGCCCCCTTAACCTGGATTCAGGTGCAAAACCCTTTCCATTTATCTGCATAAGACCTTCTGGTGCTAGGACATCTTGCCTCACAGATAACATCCAGAACCTGTTTACTGAGGATGGCAGACTGGTTTGGGTATAAGGAATAAGCCAAGCTGCCAAATTGAGTGTCTGCAATTGACTATGCATGAATTCCCCTTCCCTCTGGGTTAGGAGGCTTGGAATCTGAGGGAGATGCCATGGAGGCAGTGGGGACAGGCTGCGTAGCAAGGGGTACCAGTGCTGTTGAGGCCAGCATGGAGCTATAAGAATGGTCCTTGGTTTTTCCTCCCTTATTTTGAGCAGTACCCTGGGGATGAGAAGTAGAGGAGGAAAGGCATAGGCCGAGAAGCTGACCCAGGGGAAGGGCAGGGCATCCACTTCCAAGCCATGCAGTGATGCTCCCTGGTGCAGAATTTGCAGAGATGCTGATTGGTGTAGGAGGCAAAGAGGTCGACCTTCGGGGTTCCCCATTTCTGAGTTATTAGGAAGAAGGTACTTCTGTTGAGCTGTCACTTGTGTGGGTCCAAAAGGTTTCTGCTTAATTGGTCTGCCAGGGAATTGAGAGAGCCTGGTAGGTATTGTGCTAACAGGTGTATTTGCATGGAAGAGGCTGTGGGCCAAAGGGTCATGGCCAGCATGCATAGAGGGTAGGAGTGAGTCCCTCCCTGCTTGTTGATGTGCCACATCACAGTGGTGTTGTCTGTCTTGATCAGGAGAACCCCTGGAGAGAGAAGGGGTTTGAAAGCTATCAAGGCATGCTGCACAGCCATCATCTCTTTTTGACTGATGTGCAGGGGGATTTGTTTTGGGCTCCATTGGCCCTGTATGCACCTGCTGTCCAGGTGTGCACCCCAAGTGTAGTCGGATGCGTCTGTGGTGGGGGGGGGGCTAGGTGGTTGGTTGTTGGGAAAAGGGCAGTCCCTTGTTGTGGGAGCATGCTGTTGCCCACCAAAGAAATTCCTTTCTGAGGCAAAGAATTCTAGGTAGAAGAGTTTCCAGTTCTTGAGAGAGTTGACACCAAAGGCTCATTAGGTACCATTGAAATTTTCTCATATGCAGTCTGGCATATGGAATGAGGAGTATGGAAGACGCCATGAACCCCAGAGCTTGCAGGATTTTCTTTACAGAAAGCTGGAGTCTGGTGGCCAGTTGAGAGAAGTAGGCTGACAGGAAAATTTGTTTCTCTGGTGTAAGGTATGCCATCTGGGATCCCAGGAAGATTATCCTTTGGGTGGGCACCTGTTTTGATTTCTTTTCATTGATAGTGTACCCTAAGGAGGTTAGTAGACTCTTTACAAAGGGCAGGTGTTTGAGCAGCTTTTCCTGGCTGTCTGCCTGAATAAGGCAGTCATCTAAGTAGGGGAAAATTTGAATATTTCTTTGTCTGCTAAAGGCAAAGGCCAGAGTCAGGCATTTTGTGAAAACCCTGGGAGCAGTAGATAAGCCAAAGGGAAGTGCAGAGAACTGAAAGTGTTGAGATACTGCCCTGAAGTGGAGACATTTTCTGCATGATTCCCTGATAGGAATGTGGAGGTAGGCCTCTTTTAGATCCAGGGTGGCTAGCCAAGCATCCTTGGAGAACATGGGTAGCAGCTGCTGGAGGGTAAGCATTTTTAATTTTGGGATCACCAGGAAGAAGTTTAGAATGGATAGACTGAGGATGGGGTGCCAGGTGCCTTCTTTTCTGGGCACCAGAAAAAGTCTGGAGTAGAAGCCTTGGCCTATCTGTTCTGCAGGAATGTGTTCTATTGCCCTCAAAGAGAGCAGGGAATGGATTTGCTTCGGAGCCTCTGCCCACTGATTTGGCGGTAAATCTGGGAACTCTTTTGGGGCTGGAAGGATGTGGAAGGAGAATTTGTATCCCTGAGACACAATGTTCAGAGCCTATTGGTCCTTGGTAATGGTGGCCCAGGTGCTTGAGTGAAAGGAGAGTTTTTCTCCTAGTAATAAGTGAAGGTGGGCAGAAGGGAGGAGGTGAGTCATTGTGAGTTCTTACCATAAAGGGGTGGCTTTGAACTCCCTGGTTTTGAAGTGGAGGTAGTCCACTGCTTAGATCTCTGCATTCCCTGGGGCTGCTGTCTGGGGGGGGGGGGTTCACAGATCCTAGGCTGGGCCTGTTTACTTGCAGCAGGAAAAAAACAGTGCTTGGAGGGAAAATGCCTGCTGAATCTATGGGGCTGGACCTGTAAGAAATCTTTAACTGCATAGTTTTTGCTTTTTCTTCCATCTTTTTAAGACCTCTTCTGCCTTAGTGCCAAATAAGTTATCTTTGTGCAAGGGTGCATCCAACAATTGAGATTTGACATGGTCTAGCAGGGATTGTTCCTTATGCCATGCATGTCTTCTAATGACAGATCCAGTGACTGCTGCCCTGCAAGAAGCTTCTAGGGTGTCAAAACCACAGTGCAAGGTGCGTTTAGTTACTTGACTTGCAGAATGCATAAATCATTAGATTCTGCCCAAGCAGGATAGGAGGACATTTTTGTTTAAGGAGTTCCAAGGTATGTTGCTGATATTTAAGCATATAGAACTGACAATGTAGTGCCCTGATAGCAAGAGTAGCTGAGGTGTATACTTTTTTACCCCATCTGGCCAATGCTCGGGAATCCCTGTCTGAGTGGGTGGGATTCTTAGCAGAGTTTGTTTTAATCCCTTTAGGCCCTTGAGAAATGACCTCAGGGTCAGCTGTTGGATTTTTAAAAAGATATTTGTGTGAGTCAGGGACTCTGTACTATCTGTCTGATTTTCTGGGAGCAGGAGGTAGGGCATCAGGAGTCAAGCTGGATTTAAGGAAAACATCATCCACCACATCCAGGACTGGGGGGATGGCCAAGGGTCTGTGTTGTGGAAGATCTAGGAATTCCCAGAGTCTCTTTTTAGACTGAGGGTAGTCCTGACTCTCCCATTGGAAATGCTCCCTTAAAGTATGCAGGGTTTCCCCAAAGAAAAAATCCTCTGGGGAGAGGCTGAAGAAATGGATTCCTCTGCATCAGAATCCTTGTAAATGGAGAGGGGTTTCATGTCTTCATAGTCAGATGCATCAGATTAATCTGACTCTTGCTCAAACAAAACTACTGGGGACAGATCTCTTTTCCTTTTTGAAGGGGTAGCTTGGCTTCCCCGATCAGCATGATAAGGTCTTCTGTCATTTTAAGCATTTGAGAGTGAAGCAAGGCACCTGAGAGTGGATAGTCGGTTTCTTGGGTGTGGTTCAAACCCTGGGCCTAAGGAACTCGGTTGTTTTCGAAAGAACGGTAGTCGTGAAAGAAGATGTCTGTTTGTGTTGAGATTCAGAGGTGCAAAGTACTTTCTTGGAAGCCAGTGAATGCTCAGCGGCTCTGGACCCATCCATGGTAGAGACAACTGCAGGATCCTTAGACAAAGAAGAGTTTTGCGGCATACCGGACTCCGAAAGGGTCTTGGTAGCAGCCTGCGAATCCACAGAAGCAGGCATCAGGGTCTGCGTAAGTGCCTTACTGAGTACTGGAGGACTGATGACTAGCTTAACGGAAGCATCGTCAGAAAGTTTGGACCTGTGCGGTCTGTCTCTGTCTTTATCTTTACTTTTTTTCAGAAGAGCTGCTGTCTGACGGCTTACCAAAACCATATCGGAATTCGAGGACTGTAAATGAAAATATCTGGCTACAATAAGGGCTCGAAGATGGATAGTTCTGACGTTAAAGCACAGAAGCGACAATGGGTGATGTCGTGGTCTGGGCCTAGGCAAGTGACGCAGTAAGAGTGGAAGTCTCGGTGTGGTATTTGCTTTCTACAGGTGAGACAATTAACTTTTTCTGACATCAGTTAGTGCAAGAAAATAGGATCCCCAATGGGGTACTTAGCTTTAGAAGACTTCAACTTCAGTTTGGAAATGAAAACTCAGTTAGCGGCCAACTGGCACTCGTGCAAACTGCTTCTGCTTCAGGCTCCATGGCAAGAAAGACTAATGTAATGGCGTCAGCTGCCTTACTTTATACCACTGATGACCTGACGTCAGTCTTCAAGTGACAACAACTGACACAGAATTACTAAGTCTCTGGTATTCGGACCAGCCAAAGGGTACCCTGGCAGGGATAACCAAAATGTGATGATTGCAACAGTGAAACACGAAGAACACCTGGAACCCAACACATCGGTTTAAGTTCTTGAGATCCAGTATATGCCTCAGGGTCCAAGTTTTTCTTTGGCATCAACAAGAACCTTGAGTAAGTTCTGAATCCTTGCTGGTCAGGGACCATTTGGATGACTCTTATTCCAAGCATGTTTTTTTTTATTTCTGTGGCTCATGCTTTTTCTCTGACTGGGTGGAACATCAGGAAGTTTGGTAGATGGATTGGGGGGGCTGTAGGGAAAAGGGTAATAGCCTCTGGAAATAATCCTCTGCACCTAAGTGTCTCTGGTGATGGCTGTCCAGTTTTGTGGATGCAGGGATAAGTGCTTCCCCAACAACCTCATGAGTGCAGCCATCTGGCCACCCTTCAGGAGCACTAGTAAAGTTTCTTAGAGCAAAGACGTCTGAAACTCTGGTTTTGCAGGCCTCCTCTGCCATGAGGGTATCATCTGCCTTGGGAGGACCCATCCTTATAGCAGTCCTGGGAACAGCCCTGCAACTTCTGGAACCATATTTTCCTACCAACTCTCTGATTCCGGGAAAAAAGTCTTTTGAGGTGTAGAAAAACATATCACTACAGCAAATAAAGTTTTTTCCATGTTGTTCACTCCTAGATTAAGTCTCTTTAACCTTGAGGCCAGATAACGTATATCAATCAAAAGGAGCATTGATTAATGATGACTTCAAAGGCTCCACCAAGTCACAGGGGCACATCCAGGTGTTAAGTCACAGCTATTCCTGAACCTGAAGCTTTCTAAGCACCTTCTGAGGCATGGCGCAGGAGTCTCATACAGACATTCAATAGAGAATGTAGGATGGCCAGTTATGAAGAAACGGTCTTCTTGTCCTCCACCAACATGAACCCAGAGAAGGCACTGGAAAACTCCTTAAGTCCCCCTGAAATCTTGTGACATGTGCCAGACAATTCAACAACCTTAGAAGGAAGGTAGCTGATGCATGCACACACCTCCCAAATCTGTCCAATGCCCTGGACTGTCTGTTGGTGGGATGGACAGTAGAACTTCATTCAGCAAGTTCTTTCTTGTTGTCAGCTGCTACCACCATAGCATCTACTGGGGGACCCTTGCTCCCATGGACCCAATCCTTATGTGCAATCAGGTATTTGACAGGTCTTTTAGGGATTGGCTCCATGACATACTGATCCTTCCAGGCTTTGCAGGAGACTAGGTTCACCATCTCACCCACTGGGAGGATTACACATGAGGTAGCTGTGACAACTCTGAAAAGCCTCAATAAACACAGACTCCACTTGGAAGGGAAGGGCCAGAATAAGTCTCAAAAGCTTAAATATTTCACAGAGAGACATTCTCAAGGGGTGACCGGGGGGCTCCTTCCCCATCATTGAAGTCTGTGTCTTCTGTGAGGGATTACTGTGGGAAATCTATGTCTCTGCTCTTGCACATACACTTCCTAAGTGGCTCCCTGATGGGATGTTCTACAGAAGTCTCAGAAGTGTCAGCTGAGCCCTAAATGAGGACTGGCTCTCCTGATATGACAGGATGTAAATGCTTCAAGATGACCGTTGCAGAAAGAATGGATCTAAGGGAGAAAAGTATGTCTTATCCACAGGGATGGAGAAAGTTCTCTCTACTACCTCAAAGGCAAAAGACATGAGAAGCAAGGGTCATCCTGGCAGGAGCCAAATACAACTGCCCAGGATGGCTCGCAGCATCACCATGACTCTGCCTCAAGGCAGAAGTCGAAGCTGAGCTCTCCAGTGCTAATGCTCCAAGAGGGAAGGACAGCTCTGAAGGCAGAGTCAAACCCAACCCCCCCCCCGGATCTGGTGCTGAAGCTTTGACTTTGACATCAGTGCTGAATGGATCAGAGACATCAATGGTGTTGAAGAAGTCCAGGCTTTTGGATCTAAAGCAGACAGACTCAAGAATCTAAGGTCCAATATTTCTGAAACCAAAGGTCAGAATGGAGTAGGAGTCAACAACTGGGTAAGGACTAATGGCAAGCTCACTGATCCAATGGGAGATGGAGACTATAAAACTCTCAACTGAATCTGGGCTCAGACAAACCGTCGCATCTTCTTGTCCACATCTGCTTTGGTTACACTCCTAAATGATGAGGTAGAGGGTGGCCTGTGGCTTAGAAGTCTTTCTTGGTATCTCCTGAAGGAACAGTGAATGGATCAGAAAAGCAATCAGCTCTGGGGTGAAGGTGGAGAAGCAGTGAGCCATAGATTCTGACCTTTACAGATCAGAAGCATCAGTGGATCTGCTGGTTTAAATATATTTTCAGGTGAAGTAGAACCCAAAACCAAGGCATGAGAATGATTAGCGAATAATTTCATAACATCTTAGCCCTTGACTGATTATTCCCCTTTAGCCTTCTCAAGAGGCTGCTTGGAAAGAGGGGGAGCTCCAGCAGAAGATGAAGAGTAGTAGAGGGTAACAAACCCTTGAGGACTAACTTGTTACAACATTCAACCAAGGCACGGAGGTTGAACTCCGCACAAATCTCATACTTGTCCAAATGGACAGACCCTACACAATATACACACTGCCATTAGGCACTGGAATTAGGGATCTTTTGCCCACAGGAGGTGCATTTTTTAAATCCAGTCTGCTTATCTGACATGATGTTGAAACCTAGAGAAAATAAGGGAGGAAAATAGCAGAACCTACCAACAATGGTAACAAAAAAGACAAATACAATGGTAACAAGTAGTACCTACAATAGGTAACAGTAGGTAGATGGAAAAACTTCAATTAAGTAGGACAGACATGAGGCCTATGTGAATGTTACCACAAGACAAACTAGACACACATTTTTTTTTTATTTTCATAATATATATATATATATATATATATATATATATATATATATAGATATATATATATATATATATATATATAGATATAGATATATATATATATATATATATATAGAGAGAGAGCTATATAATACAAAGAGGAGGAAGGAAGAATAAGAATAATATGAATAATAGCAAGCTATCTTATCCACTGAATAGCTTGAGCTACAGTAGACCATGTCCATTCACTGAAGTGGCAAATGAGATTGCAGATAATTCTAGCTAGAAGGGAGGACTACTGCTAAGGGGAGGGGCTCATGCTATGGAGCCAAATCTTTAGAAATGGCCAAAGTCAAATCCAAGACCCATCGGTTAAGGAATGAATTAAAAAAAATTAGCTCTTGATGAAATAAAGTCTCACCAAGTTTGTCCTTTACATTAGGGACCAGAGCTCTATTAATATTTATTTTATTTAATCTTTATTGAATGGGTCTACTAGTGGCCTCTTTTCAGAGGAGACTGAGATGGTATTTACAAATTAGGCCAGGGTATCAGGGAACTTACTGTTATTCAGAGGTGCCATGGGATATTTTACATGCACATGAGCAACCACCAACGTGAGAGGATGGGTCCTTGGTTAACATCTCACCAAGAAGACGGGACACTGAGGAATGCAGCACACCTGTAATGCTGCACTGCACTACAGTGTCAGCAATTTGACAATGAATTCAATCACCTGGAGTGGGAAGAGAATTCATAGTCTTCCGGCCTTCCCAGGTCAAAGGTAAGTGTGCTACCTTTTGAGCTACTGACACTTAATAAGGCTGCAGATATCCAAATTAAGTATACATAGCATAAGTAGAAGTAAGTTCCCTGTTCTGTTACACTAGTTTTCTCAAACATAATTTTGCTAATTAGCAGCCCCGTACACTTCGTAACAGTCTCTTAGATTTAAATGCTATGACACGGAAAATGCACCATTATGAATACACTGACCAGAACAGTTGCCCATTCCTGTTATACACCATAAATAAAAGCTCTCTCTATATCATTCAAATACTGCAAGCAGCTTCTTAATCCATTCTCATATGCTCCTAAAAATAAATACATCCAAATTCAATATATCCATGTAATATAACAGTTCATCCTACAATGCTCCATAGAATTTAAACATGTCCACCTATTGAAAAGTCCATATATACTCACTATGGAAATGTACATCCTCTCAAACCAACATGTCCCCATGAATCCCCATAGGGCAGCATGGGGATTTATTCATTTTCATGTACCAACAATCTTCTGTAGTCAGACTTAGTGGGGACCAGAGCAGGCATCAGTGGAAAAGGTGTACAGATATGTAGCGCCAGCTCAAAAACTAACAGAAGTGAGCCATCTGCTTCCTGACAATGAAGGTGCTTTCTTATTCTTCCTATAAGTGTCAAGATATTCAAATTCAAGGAGCCAGAATATTCAAATTACCAGTGTCAGTTGCTGGCAGATAAACTGTTTTCCAGCCAGAATTCTCATTCACATCAACTGAGTCTTGGAAAACAGCAGGTAAATGAATCTCAACCTCTGAAGGGGTTAGAAGTGGGAATACAACCTCTGAAGGCAGAAGTTCCAGGGCAAACAAACCACTTCCCTAAAGGCCACAAGAGGCCTGATGGAGTTGCTGTGGGCTTGGAATCTCAGCCAACTAGCCATTCAGGTGCCACTTTCTTTGACTTTTTCATTTTCCCTAACCATTCTTTTTTTTTTTTTTTTTTTTTAATATCGTGTGTTTAATACCATTTTTGTAGGTTCTCCCAATGGTAGAGGCTTGGATGCCCCATGAGCAAAACCAAGAGGTATTTTTTATGCTTCAAGAAAGTCCCAAGAGTTGTGACTTGATGCAGCAAGATGTCCTTATTAAACATGGCACAATATTCAGGAGAGGTGACATTACAAGTCTCCCCCAAACAAAAAAGGCACTGCAAGCTTTAGTCCTTAAGGAGAACTAACCTTCTACAGGCACACTTACAAGTTTTCTGAAGACATTATGTTCCTCAGAATTGACCAAAAATAAAGAATTCAGCTTGCGTCAGTGCTCTACAGGAAAAAAGCTCTGACTAAAGTCCAAGGGGACCCAAGATCGACTAGCAGCTCAGGCAAAGGATGACAGTTCCTCCCATCCAGTTCATGTCTCTGCTCTAACAATAGGGCCTCTGCTAGACAGAGGAGGCCCATCATGACCTAGTGCTAAGAAACACATGAGAATATCTGCCCAAACCAGGGACAATAGCCCCTGCTGGCTCACATGGGGAGAGGTGGAACACACAAGCATACAGTAAAGGGCATAGACAAGTCTTTTAGTGACACAGGTGCCCTCATCAACACCATGTGCAAGGTTGGGTTAAAATAAAAAATGCTCACATTGCCTGGATTCTGGCTGGCAAGAGCATAAAGTACCCTCATAGTTGCATGGATGATGGCCCCCTTGGATAGGGATGTTTTAGGATTTGTGTTAATAGACTGAACAGCAGTCTAAGCAATGACAAAATCATTTAAGAAATTACATTGAAGCTACACAACAAAATAAAAACTTAAAGGATTTTTTTTCTGTTTTTTTTTGCCCCCACTCCAAGGTTAACAACCATGGAAAAAGATAAAATCTCTGCTATTACTGAAGTAGTTTTGTCAATTCACTAGCACCTGCATCAATCTACTGACCATTTGATGGTCACCAGGAGAGGGGGTAAAAACAAAACAAAGCCTTTGTATCCCACTGTCATAACCACAAGTCCAACAGCCCCCTTTGGATCTTAAGACAGGTAAATCCTTTAGGAGCGAGACTCCAGAATATGCATTGAAACCAGTTTCACCTGCCTTGCCTGCTCAGCTTCTTCAAACTGCAAAGAAGAATTCCGGGCCTCTCTCCACCACTTCTTCTAGGTCCTCCAGAAGACTGTTGGAAGCAGATGTGGATAGGATGATGTGATGTGAAAGTTCATCACCGCTCAGATTCAGATTTGGGGGAGGGGGGGTCTTATAAGCTCTGTTCCTTATTGGATCCAGGAATATGCCCGTCACATCTAAGAATATCATTTCTCCATCTCCGATCTGTCCAGTGGTTTCAGAGTCCCAGGATCCGAGAACCCAGAGTGCTTTGGTGTTGGATCCAAGGAAAGTTTCTTCCTCCATTCTGATAGTTTTCTTGACTGGCTCTGCTCTGATACCTTCTGATCAAAACAGGTCTTGGAGCCGAAGTGTCAGTGCCTGATCTGAAGGGATAGGTTTAGTTCCAATTTTGTAGGAGCTTCGGTCCCGGACAATTCGAATCCGATTCTGCCCAAGGCCCGGATCCAGGGGTGGTCTACATTTACCTTCTTTGGGAGCTTTGGCTCAGAGAGGGCCTGTCAGGGCTTCTCCCAGACCTTCAGCTTTCATGGTGGTAGAAAGGGTTTTTTCTGTCCAAAGAGAGCAGTCTTCTCATATTTTGGAGCCTACTACTTTTCTCTCACTAGTTCCAAGCTCTGACTTGGTCAGACCTATTCCAGATGGACAGTCAGTTTCAATGAGTCTCCAGCCACTTCCAGTGGAGGAAATTCCCCACTCTTTTGACACCTCTCCAGAACACCCCACAGAGAAGGTGCACCAGAAGAGAATGTGCAAAAGGAGACACATAGATTGCCCCATGGAGTCTCTCATGGAGAATAAAGATTTTGATGAAGGAGAGTGATCTCCCAGGTCTCACCACCAGATGACATCTCCTTTGGAGATATTTTACAGATCCTGAAACAGGAGGGTGGTTGGTCTTACCAAAATCCCATGCTGGAAGAGTGAGTTGGTGTTCTTGGAGGCTTTTGGTTCTGGCCCATCTACATCTTCGATAACCCCCCCCCCATGGATGAACTTATTGATTTGGTTTCCCGCCATGCATGGAAGGAGCCAGATATGGTTGAGATCATCCCCAAACATCACAACAAGTTTTTGGCCCTGCCTACAGACAGAACCCACTGGAGCAAAGGAGTCCCAGTTGATGCTATGGTGGTTGTGGCAAAGTACAGTTGTGTACACTTACCATAAATGTAGATGTTTGAGTGTATTCACTGTTGCAGTCATCACATTTTGATTATCTGCCTGCAGGTAGCCCTCAGCTGGCCTGAATACTAGAGTCTTGGGATTTCTGCATCAGATGCTGTCGCTTCTTCCATGACGTCAGGTCATCAGGGGTATAATACATGCAGCCAACATCATTATATCAGTTTTTCTGGCCCCAGATGTCAAGTGCCCCCAAAATAGGAAGCAATTATATGGTATGGGACACCCCCAGTAAAAAGCAAATACACAAGATATAATATATATATACTAAACAAATATGATAGGTAAAAGACAAGAGAAGTCAAGGGGCTGGAGGGAGGGTAACTAGGACTGCAACAGTGAATACACTCTAACATCTACATTTATGATGTGTACACAACTGTACTATGTTCTTCATGTTTCACTGTTGCAGTCATCACATTTGGGTTGATTCCCAAAGCTAAGGAAGGGTGGAGGTAGTTAAAGAGCATTAGGGCTAGCAATCAAGCCCTGTAAGACTGCTGTGGCAAATCCAACTCTGGCTTTAGAAAAAATAGGCAAATGGCAATGTTTGGTTAAAGTATGTACAGAGCTCCAGGTTGCAGCTTTCAGGATGTCTCTGATAGGGACTCCTGTGAGAAATGCAGTAGAGGTAGATACAGCCCTGGTGGAATGTGTTTTTATCCCCTGTGAGGCAGGTTTTCCATGGTGCTTGTATCAGAAATGGATGCAATGTGCTATCCATTTGGAAATGGTTTGCTTTGAAATGGCCTTCCCCTCTACCCCCACAACAAAGCATACTAGCAACTGGTCAGATTTTCTGAGAGACTTAGTCCTGTCCAAATAGAATCTAAGCTGGCTGTGCACATCCAGGGAATGCAGTATCCTTTCCCCTTTATTCTGGGGATTAGGGAAAAAAGTAGGCAAATGAATAGACTGGTTCAGAGCCACACTAGACGCCACTTTGGGGATAAATGATGGATTAGTCCTGAGGGAAACCCTGCCCACATGGAAGATAATGAAGAGTTCCACTGCCATTAAGAGCCTGCAGTTCAGACACTCTTCTTGCAGAAGTGATGGCTAGAAGTAAAGCTGTTTTCCAAGAAAGGAATTTCAACTCTGCTGTAGCAGCTGGTTCAAAGGGGGGAAGAGTAAGTTTTTCCAACACAAAGTTAAGGTCCCAGGCTGGAGTGGGAGCTCTCCTGGGGGGGGGGGGTCTTAAATTTTTAGCCCCTCTAAGGAATTGTTTCAGCAGTGTATGAGAGAAGAGGGGTGGCTCAGTATTATAATGAGCTGATATGGCTGAGGCATGCATCTTAATTGAAGAGAAAGATGGGCCCTTGTGGAGCAATTCTGTTAAATAATCTAGAATATGAGGTAAGCTGGGCACCGTTGTGCCCATCCCCTGAGACTGGCTCCAGGAACAGTATCTTTTCCACTTTTCTGAATATGATTTTCTAGTACTAGGCCTCCTTGCCTCAAAAGAATGACATCCAGCACCTGCTTACTGAGGGTTGCTAGAGGCGAGCTCAGGGGATTAGCCAGGCTGCAAGGTTCAGGGTTTGAAGCTGAGGGTGCAGAATCTGGTCCACTTGCTGAGACAGCAGGGAAGGGGTCTGAAGCAGGTGCCATGGTTGCAGCACTGTCAGACTGCGCAAAAGGGGGTACACCACTGCTGGCGTGGCCAGTCCGGTGCAATCAGTATTGTCCTTGGCTTGTCCTGTTTGATCTTTAGCAGGACCTTAGAGAGGAGAGGGAGAGGGGGGAAGGCATAAACAGAGTGGCTTTCCCAGGTAAAGGACAGGGCATCCACTTTCCAAGCTTGACTGTAGGGAGTTCTGGTGCAGTAATTGTTAATTTGGTAGTTCTGAGGGGAGGCAAACCGGTCTACCTCTGGTGTCCTCCATTTATTCCTCAAGAGTTTGTATATTTTGGGTTCCAGTTTACATTCATGCGGATCCATGAGATTTCTGCTCAAGCCATCTGCCAGTGAATTTAGTTTGCCCAGCAGGAATTGAGCTTGTAGGTTCACTTGGTTGCTCAAGGCTGTGTTCCACAGAGCCATCGCTAGTCTGCAGAGTGGGTAGGAATGGGTTCCCCCCTGCTTGTTTATGTACCACATAACTGTGGTGCTGTTTGTCTTTACCAACAGTTGTCCTGAAAGAATAAGGTCTTTGAAGGCTGTCAGAGCATTCTGTACAGCGAACATTTCTTTTTTATTGATATGCATGTGCATCTGTCTCGGGTTCCATTTGCCCTGAATGCACTGCCCTGCCATATGAGCCCACCATGCATAGTCTGGTGTGTCTGTTACAATTTGGGCGGCAGGTGGTAGAGTGAAAGGGAGTCCCTTGTTGTGGTAGCAGGTCTCTGCCCACCAAAGGAACTTTGCCCTTAGACAAGGAAGGATAGAAATCATTGTTTCCAGGTCCTGAGAATGTTGACACCATAGACTTTTTAGATACCATTTAAGTTTTCTCATATGCAGTCTTGCATATGGAATTAGCAGAATGCAAGAGGCCATGAACCCCAGGGCTTGCAGGATTTTCCTTGCAGATAGCTGGGTTTTTGTGGCCAGTAGGTTGAAGTAGGTTGTCAAATAAACTTGTTTCTCTGGAGTGAGGAATGCCATCTGGGAAGTTGTGTTCAAGCTTGCTCCCAGGAATACAATCTGTTGGCAGGTAATTGGTGTGATTTATTCTCATTGATGGTGTATCCCAGTGAAGTTAGAAGTCTCTTTACAAATGCCAGGTGCTGTAATAGCAAGTCCCGACTCTCTGCTTGAATCAGGCAATCATCCAAGTATGGGTAAATATGAATATTTCTCTGCCTGCAAAATGCAATGGCTGAGCTAGGCACTTTGTGAATACCCTGGGTGCAGTAGATAAGCCAAAGGGAAGTGCAGAGAACTGATAGTGCATGGAGCCTGCCCTGAAGCATAGGTATTTCCTGCAAGATTCCCTTATTGGGAAGTGCAGATAAGCCTCTTTTAAACCTAGGGTTGCCAGCCAGGCATCCTTGGCTAGCATAGGAAGAAGCTGTTGAAGAGTTAGCATTTTGAATTTTGGAACCACCAGAAAAGTTTTGAGGATGGACAGGTCCAGGATAGGACGGCCAGGAGTTTTCTTTTCTGGGAACCAGGAATAGTCTTGAATAGAAACCTTGTCCCCTTTCTTCTGCTGGGACAGGTTGAATAGCCTTGATGCTGATGAGAGAGAGAGAGCACTTGTTTTTGGGCCTCCGCCCACTGGTTTGGGGGGAGGTCTGGCCATCAAGTTGGGGGTGGAATCTGTATCCTAGGGAAACTATGTTTAAACCCATTTATCTTGGCTAATGAATTCACAGTTTATTGCATGCAGGGCAAGCTTTCCACTTAAAGGTGCAAGTAGTTGGGCAAGGCTTGGAAGAGTTAAGGATAAGTCAGTGTAATTTTTCCATAGGGGGGTGGCTTACTACTCCCTGCTTTGGGAGTGGGAGCCCACCACTGCTTAGATCTGTGCATAGCCTGAGACTGAGGTCTTGGTGGTCTGCTGCTCCTGGGCTTGGACTGAGAAGGCCTGGAACTGACTGGAAAGGACCATTTCTTTGACGGCCAATGCCTACTAAATCTAGGTGGCTGTACTTGTAAAAAATCTTTAACAGTTTGCATAGATTTAGCTTTTTCCTCCATTCTTTTAAGGACTTCTTCTGCTTTGTTGCTAAAAAGGCACTCTTGGTTTAAGGGTACATCCAGTAATTTGGCTTTAACATGATCTGGCAAGTTTTATTCCTTAAGCCAAGCATGCCTTCTAAGTACAGATCCAGTGACAGCAGCCCTGCAAGATGCTTCTATAGCATCAAAACCACATTGCAAAGTATGTTTACCAACTTGGTCAGCAGAATGCATTAACTCTTGTAAATCTTTGTGTTCAGCACAGTCAGGAATCAACATAATTTTCTGTTTAATTAGTCCCATAATATGTTTCTGATACTTTAACATATGAAACTGGCAATTTAAAGCCCTAATGGCCAGAATAGCAGAGGTGTATACCTTCTTACCCCATCTGTCTAAAGCTCTAGAATCTCTGTCTGAAGGGGTAGGATTTTTGGCAGTAGTAGCCTTAATGCTTTTAGGTCCTTGGGAAATGGTCTCTGGATCTGCAGTAAAATTCTTGAAAAGGAATTTGCGAGAGTCAGGTACTCTGTAGTACCCTGTCAGGTTTCCTAGGAGCTGGGGGCAAAGTGTTTGGGGTAGGCTGGAATCCAAGAAAACATCATCTACAATCTCCAGAACAGGAGGGATAGCTAGAGGCCTGTGCTGAGGCAGGTTTAAGCATTCCCTAAGTCTCTTTTTGGACTGAGAATAGTCCTGGCTTTCCCAGCGGAAATGTTCCCCAAGGGTATGCAAGGTTTCACCAAAAGAAAAATTCTCTGGAGGGGAAGCAGAGGGAATGGAATCCTCTGCATCAGAATCCTCATAAGTAGATAAGGGTAAATCCTGGTAGTCAGAAGGAATAGAGATATCAGATTCCTGATCAGAAGAATCAGAAGGAAAATCAGTTCTAGGTCTCAGACAGGGAAGGCTGGCTTCCCCTAATTAAGGTAATAAGGCCATTCTAATAATTTTTTTTGAGGCATGTGGGCCTGAGAATGTACTTTGGTCGTCAGTTTTCTAGGCATAGAGCGAGCTTTAGGCCTCAGGAATTTGGTATTTTTAGCTTGAAAAGAAGTTATTGGTTTAATATGAAAATCCGTAGACCTAAATACACCCACAGAAACCGGTGCCTACACAGCAGCTCTGGACCCATCCAAGGTAGAGACATCCACAGGTTCCACAGTCGAAGAATCATCTCGTGGTATACCGGACTCCAAATGGGTCTCAGCAGAGGCCTGTGAGTCTCTAGAAGCAGGAATCAGGGGCTGCAAAAGCGCCTCACTGAGTACCGGCGGACTGGTGACTGGCTTAACGGAAGCGTCTTCGGCAGTTTTGGACCTATGCGGTCTGTCTCCATCCTTATCCTTACTTTTTTCGGAAGATCAGTAGTCAGATGGCTTAACAAAGCCATTTCAGAGTACAGAGATCGAGAATGAAACTATTTAGCTACAAAAATAGATCGATGATGAATAGTTCGGGTGTTGAACAAGGCACAAAACCGACAGCGAGGAACGCCGTGGTCTGGGCATAAATAGGTGATGCAGTAAGAATGAAAATCTCTATGAGGTAGTTGCTTTCCACAGGCAAGACAATTATTAATTTTTTCTGACATCAGCTAGAGCAAGAAAAAAGGATCCCCAATGGGGTACTTATCTTTTTGAAGACTTCAGGTCTGAAACTCGAAAACGAAAATTTCAGGAGTCTACCGACTGGCACCTGCGAACTGCTTCGGGCACCGCACGGCAAGAAAGACTGGGGTAATGGCATCAGCTGCATGTTTTATACCCCTGATGACCTGACATCATGGAAGGAGCGACAGCATCCGACGCAGAAATCCCAAGACTATGGTATTCAAGCTGGTTGAGGGCTACCTGCAGGCAAATAACCCAAATGTGAAGACTGCAACAGTGAAACACGAAGAACATCTACTAAGAAACAGCTAGCAGAACAGAGCTCTTCTTTCCATCTGCTTAACACAGAGTCTTTGGACAGATTTGGAAAGTGAGTGTTTGCCTCAGCTACTTTCACTCTGAGGTCACTAAATTACCTGGTGCACTTTACTAGACTTCAGAGAGATTTGACCAAGGAACTATCAAATACTCTGAGTCCATGTCTGCTGAGGATTTCAAGAGGACATCCTTTCAACTGGCCACTCATCTTTACCAAATGATTCAATGAGGTTCATGCCTGGATGTGGCTATGTGACTTTGCGGAGCCTTTTAAGATGTCATTTATTAATGCTCCACTCAATGGCACTTTTTTATTTGGCCCATCAGTAAAGGATTACCTGCAGTGAACAAGACCGAAAGACCCCATCTGCTGTGGGAATCAAGTTTTCTACACCTCAGCGAACCTTCTCTAGGAACCAGAGAGGTGGTAAGAAAATGTGCTTCCGTAAATCTCAGGGACCTTACCAAGATTCGTGTGGGCATAATTTCTCCAGAGGTAGAGGAGGAAATCTTAATGGCAGATGTCACCCTAGAGGCAGAGGAGGCCCACAGAACCAGGGCTTTAGAGATTATTTTATTTTTTATTTATTTTTATTTTACATATGTTGACCGGGAGTGTCCAACTGAGCCAAAGCCCTTTTTCAGCGGAGGCCTGTGGAGAAAAGCTCCAGACATGTAACACTCATACAATCTAACAAAATTTAATCAAAACAAACAATGCTGAATAAAAAGAGTAAAAAGATTCTTTTTCAGACAGGCCCTTTCCTTAAGTGCTGCCTGACTGTCCAGCTCTGGAAACAGTCGAAGGTTGATTCTCTTTGTACTTAGATGCCTGCGCAAGTATAACACAAGATTTATGGTTGCTAAGAATAATATCCTGATGCTATTACATACCATTTTCACTTCTTTCTCATTGTCAAAGGAATAAACTTCCCGATATTCCACCCAGTCAGAGGAAGGCTGCATCACAAGAAATCCAAAAGCTGCTAGAAAAAAAAAAGTCATCCAGAAGATCCCACCAGACCAGACAGGATTCGGAACTTGTTCACATTTCTTTTTAGTGCCAAAGAAAACAGGGGACCTCAGACCCATTTTGGATCTAAGCAAATTAAACCACTATGTAAAGGAAGCGAAGTTCCAAAAGGTCACAGTTCAGTCCATCTTGCCTTTTCTGCACAAGAACAATTGGATGTGCTCAACAGATTTTCAGGATGCGTACTATCACATCAAAATAGACGATCCAGATGACATCTTTGCTTTTGGCTAGGAGCAAGTCATTACGAATTCAGAGTGCTGATATTTGGATTCACAACAGGCCCCAGGGTGTTTACCAAATACATGGCTGTAGTGGCAGCTCACTTGAGACTGAAGGGATTCTAAGTGTTTCAATATTTAGATGACTGGATCCTCACTGCCCTTCCAAGTACCTGCCACAACAGGCCAGAGACTACCTCCTCTAGATTTGCAAAACTTTGGGAATTGCAATAAATTTTGCCAAATCAAACTTACACCAGTTCAGAGCCTGAAGTTCACTGGTTCAGTTTTGGATGCATCTTTGCCGCTTTACCATGTTACATCCATCAGAAACCAGGTTAAAACTACCCTTGCCCACCCATCACCTTCTGCAAGGCTGGTACTTCAAAGCACTAGGGTCAATGACAGCAGCATTAGCTCTACTTCCTCTAGCATGCTTCTTTATACAGGTTCGCTAGTGGACTCTAGCTGTACAGTGGTCCATTCTTTATCAACCCCTGTCTTTCCAAGTAAAGCTCACCCTGATTTGCAAGCAACACATTCACTGGTGGATACAATCCAATGATCTTTTTCTGGGCAGACCCTTTGTTCTACCAAACCCAGTAGCCACAGTGACCACTGGCGGTTCTCAACTAGGGTGGGGGGCACTTCTTGGGAAGAACTATCTACAGCATGAGGTCCCCTCAAGAGGCCAAGTTGCATATCAATGTCGTAGAGATGACAGCAGTCCTATTAGTGCTGCAGGCATTTCAAGATGTGCTTCCCTTGGAGACTATTGCAATTCAGACCAACAATGTCTGTAGTCTGGTACATCAACAAGCAAAGAGGAACTCGATCTTATCCCCTTTGCAAAGGAGCATGAGAGTTTGGGAATGGGCAATCTCATCATACCACTTTCTAATTGCAACCCACATTCTAGGGAAGACCAATGTGCTTGTGGACAAACTAAGCAGCTACATTCTGATGCTTCACGAGTGGTCTCAATCACTCAGCAGCAGAGATTATCTTCCAGTGTTGGGGTCGACCTTGCTATGACGTATTTTCCACCCCCCCCCCTCAAAAACATATCCAGCAGGTACTGCTCTCTTATCCCTCCCTCAGTGGGAGTCACCAAGAGTTGCTCTGATACATGTTTAGCTTTCGGGACTCTCTATGCTTACCCTCCTATGCCATTAATTCCCAAATTTCTACAGAAAGCAAGTCCCCTTCTGGCCTCAGCAAGTATGGTTCCCCTTTCTACAGTCTCACCTTTGTTATCCTCCATGGATACTGGAGCCTACTCAGGCAATCCTCTCTCACCATCAGGAATTCAACACTCTAACCTTCTGTCAAGCTAACCGCATGGTTTCTCCACTTCCACTAACGGTTAGGACAGTTCAGGCTTTCTTCCCCTGTATGTGACATTATTTTGGCTTCTCAAACAGATTCTACCAAAAAAAAGTGTACAAGAGCAAAGGGAAGAAGTTCTTCATTTGGGCGTCGGGTAAGGAAACTGATCCTTTTTCTGCTACCACTTCTGCTATTTTTCAATGTTAAGTTGTCTCTCTCGCCTTCATTCTTGCTGGTTACTCCGACTCGGCCATTTTCTAAAGCTTGAGAGCTACTTACTAGCTTGAGGCCTCCCTATATCTCACAATGCCTGGCGCTAGACCTCCAGATCTTGTTTGGAAGACCTAACACCAACATAATACAAGACGACAACCATCCCAATAGCAAAACTTCAGCTACAGGGCTTAAGAAAAAGGTAGAGGACATAATCGATAAAGACTCGGATCTCGTTTGCCACTTCAGCTATGAGATTGCACTTTACTGGCTCAGGTCGTATTCATCTTTTTGTAATATTAGTAGTTAAACTTTTAGTGCATATTTTTCAAGTTTCTTGTTTAATTAGAGTAGTACTGTAGATTAGTCTACTTTTTCCTGTGTTTTCTGACACTTGGGAAACTCATTTTTACTTGGAGAGTTTCTCCCCCCCCCCATCTCCTTAAGTAGGCCATTTAAATTAGAGGCTATCCCCTTCCCTTTTAAATTGTTCCAGTAGGAAGTAGTGTTTAGCCTTTGTAGTCTAAGATAATAGTCTTTTAGTTTAGTTAATATTGTTACCTTTAGTTTTTTGTGTGAAGGTGTGGGACTAGTGTGTGTGAGCTTTTTTTGTTTGCACTAGTCTAACATTCAACCATCGGTATTCCTTTTTTCTTTAACATGTCAAAGGATACCAAGGTATCAGGGTTCAAGAAGTGTGACTCGTGCTGTCAGAAAATGTCTCTGACGGACGGTCACACTTCTTGTGTTTATTGCTTAGGTGCCCTACACCTGCAGGACTCTTGCTCGGTATGTCATGCCTTTAGTCCGAGAGTCCTGCAGGAGCATAGGAACAAGCTGATTCTTAGGGGGTTACTAAAACCCAAGGGGTCTCCGGCAAAGTCTCAGCCAGCGAATACCCCTAAGATCACCAAGCAGTTGGCTCCCAGTACGGAGCCGTGGCCAGGTGGAGCGTCTGCTTCAATTTCGGTTCTGGCCGGAACTGAAGTATCTAAATCTCTCTCGGCTCTGACCTTGGCGTCGGAGCCATCGGGGAGCCGTAAGAGATCCAGGTCGCCATCCCTAGAGTCGATTCGCTCGGCTCCGGGATCGCCTTTGCTACAGTCTGAACAGAGCCATCGGTCCCACTCTTCTCGGTCCTCAAGGCTATCTGATCATGACTTGGAGAGAGTGATTAGTAGACTCCTCAAATCGCAGGCCCTGGGTAAAATGTTAACTAGCCCTCCTCATCAGGCTGTGGCTGTTCCTGTTTCTGAAGTAGTTCCTCCTCCGACTCCTCCTGTCAGTTCAGAGCCGGAGCTTGCTGGGGCTCGGATTCTGGAAACGTCGGTGCCGATGCTTCCCCTTTCGGCTCCTTCATCAGCTCCGATCTCTTCAATGGTTCTGTCCTTGTAGAGATCTGGGCGCCGAGACTCCCTCGTTGGCTCCGAGGGGGCGAGTGGCATCAGACCTTTGTCTGACCCCGTTCTCCCTCTTGGAGCCTCAGCGCAGGTAAGCTCGGCTCCTACATCAGCCAAGGAGCCGTCCCTTTCGGAGCCGGAGAGGATTCCTGTCTCTTAGGAGTGGGGACCCTCTTCTCTGCCAGACAGGGGCACCTTCGAGGTCATGAGGAGCGTGCGCTGACTTCTGAGTTTGCACCTCAATCAGCCCCTTCAGCTCCTCCCTCCAGGGTGCCTGCTTCAGTCTCTGCCCCTCCTCCAGACCCCAAGCGAGGGGATCAAAAGCTCCAGGTCACCCCACTGGGTGTATCTTCCTCTTCCGAGGCCTCTCCTGAGATTTCAGAGGAGCCCCCTCAAAAGAGAAAATGTAAGAGGAAACATGTCGACTCCCCAGAGTCTAACACGTCAGATACTGACTTGGAGGATTCAGAAGGGTCCCCAAGATTCCCCCTCTGAAGATGCCTCTTTCTCAGACATCCTTGAAATCCTTAAGCAGAGGGGGAACTGGTCTGCCCTTAACCCTTCTGAGGATGAGTCGGTATACTTGGATGCGTTTGGTTCTCACCCCTCCACCTCCTGGGTGTCTCCGCCCTTCGATCCATTGATGGAAGTAGTGGCTCAGAAGGCGTGGTCAGCTCCGGACACACTGGAACCAACCCCCTGCAGGCCCACTAAGTTTATTACGGCCCCTCAAGATAAACAGTTTTTGACTAAGGGTGTCCCCGTTGATGCCATGGTGGTACCAGCTGCCACGAAAAAGGAGTTGGCTGAAACTTCTGTACCTGTCCATCCCCCTAATAAAGAGTCTAGGATGATGGATAGATACGGGAAGCAGATGTTTTCCTCAGCGACCTTCTCCATGCGGTCGCTGAATTATTTGTGCCACTTTACCCATCTTCAGAGGGATCTCCTCAAGGAGCTAGGAGATACCCTGCAAGATCCATCAGCTGCGGGGGCTCAAGACAAGATAAACTCCCAGCTGGCGACTCTTAATTCTATCGTCAACTCCTCCATGTGGCTCATTTCGTATGCGGCTGATGGGGCAAGTAGGGCCACAGGCACAGGCATCCTTCACCAACACCCCTTTTGATGGTTCGGCTCTGTTTGGACCTCAGGTGAAAGATACCCTTACCAGGTGTGAGCAGGAATGCAAGACTCTCTCTGCCATGGGAGTCCGTTTTTCTACTCCCTCTAGACCATACCCTAAGGATCAGAAGAGTGGAAAGATGTGGTTCTGGAAACCCCAGGGAGCTGTGCCTGACATACAGAGGCAGAGGAGGGAACAAGAAAAGATGCTGCCTGCAGGGCAGAGGGGGTCCGCAGAATCAGGGCAGCAGAGAATCTTTCTCTGACAAGCCCTTCCAGCACCCCTGAGGGGCTGCCTGGCTGGCCGCCTTCGGAGGCAGTCGGGGGAAGGTTGTCTCTGTACCCAGAAGCCTGGCGTCTCATCACTCGAGACAGATGGGTACAGTCTATCATATCTGGAGGTTACAAAATCCCATTTGTCCACACCCCCTTAAAATCAAACAACCCCATCCCAGATGTTCCACCCAGTCTAAGGGAACAGGCAGTACAAGAAATTTCAAGACTGGTAAAAAAACGGGCCATCCAGTAAGTCCCAGCAGACCAGCAAGGATCCGGAATTTACTCAAAGTTCTTTTTGGTACCAAAAAGACAGGGGACTGGAGACCCATTTTGGATCTCAGCAGACTAAACAAGTCTGTTCAAATAACGAAGTTCTCGATGGTCGCTTCAGTCCATTCTACCCTTTTTGGGTCAGGACAATTGGATGTGCTCCACAGATCTTCAGGATGCGTACTACCACATCAAAATGGACAGGCGTTCCAGAAGGTTTCTCCGCTTCTGGCTGGGAGCCAGTCATTACCAGTTCAGGGCCCTGCCCTTTGGTCTCACCACAGCCCCCAGGGTGTTCACCAAATGCATGGCAGTGGTTACCGCTCACCTGAGATGGCAAGGATTCCAAGCATTTCCGTATCTAGACGACTGGCTTCTTACTGCTACCACCAGACATCAATTGCTGAGAGCCAGAGATTATACCATCCAAACATGCTCCAACCTAGGTATATCAATAAATTTCGAAAAGTCTGCAGTCGCCTTGTCAGTCTTTAACCTTTATAGGTGCAAGATAAAATACAGAAGATCTGTCTGCAAGACTTCCAGTAGACAGAGTGGCAGACATTCGCCGACATGTACAGGTATTATTAGGATGCAGAAAGATTCAGGCCAAATTCGTCCTAAAAACCTTGGGTCTCATGGCAGCAGTGATCATATTAGTTCCCCTGGCTCATTTTCACATGAGGATTCTCCAGTGGATACTTTTCACCCAATGGTCCTTTCAACAACTTCCTTTGTCTCACAAGATAATAATTACACAATCATGCAAAGACCACCTGGCTTGGTGGATGGTCTCTCCCATCAATACCCCAGGGCAGACCATTTGTCCTTCCTCCTCCAGTTGCCACGCTGACCACTGATGCCTCCCTGATCGGGTGGGGGGTGCATTTTCAGGTCAGGACTGTCCAGGGCACCTGGCAACCCCACAAGTACCACTTGCACATAAACGTCTTGGAGATGAGGGCGGTGCTTTTAGCGTTGCAAGCTCTTCAGAACTCTCTACCCACTGGGACCATTGCAATTCAGACAGACAATATGTCTGTAGTGTGGTACATCTACAAGCAGGGTGGAACCAAGTCCTATCCCTTATGTCGAGGAGCATTCAGACTATGGCAGTGGGCGATCTCCTCTCAACGGTTTCCAACAGCAACGCACATCCCTGGGAAGTCCAACATCATAGCGGACAGGCTAAGCAGAGCTATTTTCATGCCTCACAAGTGGTCTCTCAATCAGACAAAATCTTCCGCAAATGGTGTCAGCCTTGCTGCGACCTTTTCGCAACTCCTCTCAACAGCAAGTGCGACAGTTTCTTCACTCTCTTCCCTCTTCCCAGACACTCCCCCAGAGATGCTCTAGTTCACGATGGGCCCCAGGGACTTCTGTATGCATTCCCACCCTTTCCCCTAATTCCCAAACTAATTCAGAAAGCTACCGTGCTGGGGTGCAGGATGATCCTCATTGCCCCCTACTGGCCTCGACAAATCTGGTTCCCGTTCCTGCATTGTCACCTTCTAGAGCAGCCTTGGAATCTGGACCCAGTTCCGGACCTCTTGATCCATCAGTCGGGCAGGCTGCATCAATCTCTTCAGTCTCTCAACCTCACTGCTTGGTTGCTCCACTTCTAACCTTAGCCAGGCTTCCCAGTATTTCCCATTCAGTGCGTGAGATTATCCTTGCTTCGCACAAACCTACAACCAGGAATACTTATGCTATTAAGTGGAAACTTTTCTCTTTCTGGGCAGAGGCTAGAAATATAGATCCCTTCACGGCCCCTGTCCATAACGTCCTAGACTTTTTAGAAGAACTTTTTCAAGCGGGCTCCTCTTCTGCCACCATTAGAGTTCAGTGCGTGAGATTATCCTTGCTTCGCACAAACCTACAACCAGGAATACTTATGCTATTAAGTGGAAACTTTTCTCTTTCTGGGCAGAGGCTAGAAATATAGATCCCTTCACGGCCCCTGTCCATAACGTCCTAGACTTTTTAGAAGAACTTTTTCAAGCGGGCTCCTCTTCTGCCACCATTAGAGTTCAGCTAGCGGCAATCTCAAATTTCCATACGGGCCTCTCAAACCAGCATCATGTCCCATAAGCTTTGCAAAGCCTTTCTGAAAGGAACAATCTTGCTCAGGCCTCCAGTGAGAGATCCCCCACCTCCGTGGGACTTAAATTTGATCCTAGCTTCCTTGATACTGCCTCCCTTTGAACTGGCAGCTTCCTGTTCCTTGAAATTGCTTACTTGGAAAACCCTCTTTTTGGTGGCCATTACTTCAGGGAGGAGAGTTTCTGAACTTCAAGCCCTTTGTGTTTGTCCTCCTTACCTAGTTTTCCATAAGGATAGAGTTTCACTCAGGACTGATCCTTCGTTCCTTCCTAAGGTCCCCTCCGAAAATAATTTGAATCAATCCATCGATCTGCCAGTCCTTTTTCCAAATTATTCCAACAAAGCTGAACACAAATTACACCAGTTGGACGTTCATAGGCAATTACGTTTCTATTTGCATAGGACTGAGCAAATAAGGAAATCAGACCAACTCTTCCTGTCCTATGCGGAGGGTAAGCAGGGTCGACCAGTGTCTAAAGTAACCTTATCCAGGTGGTTGTCCTTTATTATTACCCTTGTTTATCAGTTGAGGAATAAAGAACTCCCTGCTAAACCTAAAGGCCACTCTACTAGGGCTTTAGCTACACTGGTAGCTTTTCAATCAAGACTGCCTATGGAAGCCATTTGTGCGGCGGCCACATAGGCCACCCCTCATATCTTCATTTCACATTATAAATTGGATCTGGCCTCTAGGAGCAGGGCTGATTTTGGTTCCACTGTGCTCAAGAGTCTGTTCCAATGAGCCACCCAGGGCTAAGGTGCTAGGGACGCTGTCCCAACCAGCAAGAATGAAGGCGAGAGAGACAACTTAACATTAAGAAGTTATGTACCTACCAATAACATTCCATGTTAGTTGTCTTCTTCTCGCCTTCTTTCTTGCGTCCCACCCTCCATCCCTCTAGCCTAGATGGACCGAGAAGAGTCCTCCTACGGGTCTTGTCACTGCCTGAGTCTTTACCGATTATGTCCTCTACCTTTTTCTTCAGCCCTGTAGCTGAAGTTTTGCTATTGGGACGGTTGTCCTCTTGTATTATGTTGGTGTTAGGTCTTCCAAATGAGATCTGGGGGTCTAGCACCAGGCATTGTGGGATATAGGGAGGTCTCGAGCCAGTAAGTAGCTCTCGAGCTTTAGAAAATGGCCGAGTCGGAGCCGAAGGTCGGCTCTGAACCCAACCAGCAAGAAAGAAGGCGAGAAGAAGACAACTAACATGGAACGTTATGGTAGGTACATCACTTCTTATTTTCTGACAACCCTTTTTAAAGGGAAGAGCAAGTTTCTCTACAATCAAGCTTCAGTTGGCAGCAATTTCTAATTTTCACATAGGGAACAAATCCTATTCCTTGGCTTCCTCCAGACTGTATAAAGCTTTTATGAAAGGCATTTTTCTTCTGAGGCCTCCGATAAAGGACCCATCAAGTGCCTTGGGATCTAACAGCTGTACTTGAGGGCTTAATACAGAAACCCATTAAATCATCAGACAGATGTGATACAAAACTTCTGTCATGGAAGACTTTTTTTTTATAGCTATAACTTAGGCAAAAAGAAAATCTGAATTCCAAACTCTTTCGTCTAAAATTCCTTACATTATTTTTTCATAAAGATAGGGTTTCATTATGGAATACCCCTTCCTTTTTACCTAAAGTGGCTTCTGAAAGTAACATCAGCCAATCCATTCACTTATCAGTTTTCTTTCCAAGTTTTTCTAATAAAGGGGAGTACATGCTATACCTCCTTGATGTGCACAGACAACTGCGTTTTTACCTTTGCAGGACAAAACAGTTTAGAAAATCAGACCAACTTTTTGTGTCTTTCTCTCCAAATTGCCTAGGGCTAGCTAAATGGATTACAGACTGTATTTCATGGATTTACCATCTGACCGTCACTGGCTTTTTGGTCAAGGTCGTCGATTGATGACATTTGTGCTGCAGGTACATGACCTAAGACTCATACCTTTGTCTCAAAAGACAAATTAGATATCATTTCCAGAAAAAGATCCACCTTTGGTTCGGCAGTGCTCCAGAATAACCTTCCATGAAGGCCAGCCAAGATCAGTGTAGCTGGGAAAGTACAGTTGTGTACACTTACCATAAATGTAGATGTTCGAGTGTATTCACTGTTGCAGTCATTACATTTGTGTAATCTGCTGGCAGACTGCCCTCAGTTGGCCTGATTAACAAAGTCTTGGGTCCTGCGTCAGTTGCTGTCCCTTCCTTCCATGACGTCAAGCCGTCAGGGGTATAAAATATGCAGCCAATGCCATTACATCAGTTTTTCTTGCCCCAGATGTCAGGTGCCCCCCAAATGGGGAGCAAAATAAAATTAAAAACACAAAAATATACCTCCAACCAAAAGCAAATACACCAAAAAGACTTTTAATCATAGTAAAAGAAAGTAGAAGTATAGTAAGAGAAAACAGGGGGCTGGAGGGAGGGGAGGGTAACCAGGACTGCAACAGTGAATACACTTGAACATCTACATTTATGGTAAGTGCACACAATTGTACTATGTTCTTCATGTTTCACTGTTGCAGTCATTACATTTGGGTAGATTCCCAAAGCTACGGTTGGGTAGGATGGATTTATACAGCATTAGGACCAGCTATAAGGCCCTGCAAGACAGCAGTGGCAAAGCCAGCTCTGGATTTAGAGAAAAATTGGTAAATGATAATGCTTGGTGAAAGTATGAATTGAACTCCAGGTAGCAGCTTCTAGAATATCCCTGGTAGGATACACCTCTGAGAAAGGCTGCAGAAGTAGATGCAGCCCTGGTGAAATGAGATCTGATCCCCTGGGGGATAGGTTTTCCATGGTGCTTATAGCAGAAATTAATGCAATGGCTTATCCATTTAGAAATGGTTTGTTTTGAAATAGCCTTTCCCTCTGCCCCTGCAGCAATTGTTACCGGCAACTGTTCAGATTTTCTTCGAGGTTTATTCCTGTCCAAGTAGAATCTAAGTTGTCTGTGCACATCCAATGAATGCAGAATCCATTCCCCTTTGTTCTGTGGATTGGGAAAGAAAGTTGGCAAATGAATGGACTGATTAAGAGCCACACTGGTCTGGTCCTGAGTGATACCCTGTCCGCATGAAAGATGATGAAAGGCTCCACTGCCATAAGGGCCTATAATTCAGATATCCTTCTAGCTGAAGTGATTGCTAAAAGGAAGGCTGTTTTCCAAAAAAGAAATTTAAAGTCTGCAGTAGCAGCTGGCTCGAAAGGAGGTAGAGTGAGTTTCTCCAATACAAAGTTAAGGTCCCAAGCAGGGATTGGAGCTCTCCTGGGTGGTCTCAAGTTTTTGGCCCCTCTGAGGTACTGCTTGAGCAGAGGATGAGAGAAGAGGGGAGGTTCTGTGTTATAATGAGCTGAAATGGCTGAGGCATGGATTTTAATGGACGAAAAAGACAGGCCCTTGTGAAGCATCTCAGTTAAGTATTGCAAAATCTGAGGTAAATTGGGCATTGGAATTAGAAGAATGCAGGAGGCCATGAACCCCAAGGCTTGCAGTATTTGTCTTGCAGATAGCAGGGTTTTTGTGACCACTTGTTTGACGCAAGTTACCAAATGAATTTGCTTTTCTGGCATGAGGAAAGCCATCTCGGCAGTTGTATTCAAGCTTGCACCCAGGAATGTAATCTGTTGAGCGGGTATCAGTTATGATTTCTTTTCATTTATGGTGTACCCTAGACAAGTTAGAACCCTTTTTACAAATGCCAGATGATTTATAAGTATGGCCTGGTTTTCTGTCTGAATTAGACAATCGTCCTGGTATGGATATATTTGAATATTTCTTTGCCTGCAAAAGGCAATTACTAGAGCCAGGCACTTTGTGAATACCCTGGGCGCAGTAGACAAGCCAAAGGGCAGTGCAGAGAACTGATAATGCAAGTAGCCTGCTTTAAAGCATAGGTATCTTCTGCAAGATTCCCTGATTGGGATATGCAGGTAAGCTTCTTTTAAATCTAGAGTTGCCAACCAGGCATCTTTGCCTAGCATAGGAAGTAACTGGTAAAGAGTCAGCATCTTGAATTTTGGAATGTCCAGAAAGGTGTTTAGAGTAAACAGGTCCAGAATTGGATGCCATGATTTGTCTTTTCTGGTACCAGGAAAAGTCTGGAATAGAAACCTTGTCCCTTTTCCTCTTCTGGTACTAGTTGAATTGCCCCCATGTTTAGGAGGGAAAGTACTTGTTTCTGAGCCTTTGCCCACTGATTTGGGGGCAGGTCTGGCCACCCATTTAGAGTTGGCAACATGTGGAAATGAAATCTGTATCCCTGGGACACTACATTTAAAACCCATTTGTCCTGGGTTATGAGTTCCCAGTTTTTTGCATGAAGAGCAATCTTTCCCCCCAAAGGGGTGGCTAAAAGGTAAGTGCTTGGTAATTTTAAAGGAAAGTCATTGAGACTGTTTACCATAGGGGTTGTCTTGTTATTTCCAGATTTGGAAGTGGAGTCCCCCCCACTGTTTTGTTCTGAGAGTCCCTCGGGACTGAAACCTGGTGCTTTTAGTGTGTCTGGGTTTGGCTTGAGTGGATCTGGAAGGAGCTGGAAAGGACCAATTCTTAGTAGGCCAGTGCCTATTAAATCTTGGAGGTTGCACGTGTAAGAAATCTTTCATAGTTTGCATAGATTTAGCTTTATCTTCCTTTTTTAGAACTTCTTCAGCCTTATTGCCAAACAGGTGGTCCTGATTTAAAGGAGCATCCAACAATTTTGCTTCAACATGATCAGGCAGAGATTGCTCCTTAAGCCAAGCATGCCTTCTAAGCACAGACCCAGTAACAGCAGCCCTGCAAGAGGCCTCTAAAGAATCAAAACCACATTGCAAAGTATGTTTTTCAACTTGTTCAGCCGAATGCAATTATTCGTCTTCTTTCGGCTTTTCCCGGTTAGGATTCGCCACAGCGGATCACCTGTCCGCACATGACTGGCAGTAGAGTTTTACGGTGTTGAGTTGCCAGCCCGGCGCCCAACCTTCCACAGAAGGCACACACACATGCACTCATGCCTAGGGCCAATTTAGAGTGTCCAATCAACCTACAGCAGCTGAATGCAATAAATCCTGTAAATCTTTATTTTCCACACAGTCGGAAATCAACATAATTTTCTGTTTAAGCAGTCCCATAATATGCTGTTGATATTTTAGCATACGCAATTGGCAGTTTAAAGCCCTGACTGCCAAGGTTGCAGAACTATAAACCTTTTTACCCCATCTATCCAGCGCCCTGGAGTCTCTATCAGAAGGGGCAGGATTTTTAGCAGTAGAAGCATTAATGCCCTTGGGTCCCTGAGAAATGGTTTCTGGGTCTGCAACAGGATTTTTGAAAAGGAACTTGTGGGACTCAGGAACCCTGTAGCATGCCGGAGGCAGGGAATCAGGGGCCATACTGGATTCCGAAAACACATCAACAATGTCTAGTACAGGAGGTATAGACAAAGGCCTAAGCTGAAGTAGAAGAAGGAAATCCCTAAGCCTCTTTTTAGATTCAGAAAATTCCTGACTTTCCCAGTGGAAATGCTCCCTTAAGGTATGCAAAGTTTCCCCAAAAGAAAAATCCTCAGGGGGGAAAGCAGAGGGAATGGAATCCTCTGCATCAGAATTCTCATAAGTAGGAAAGGACAAATCCAGGTAATTGGAAGAATTAGAAGAAACAGAGTCCTGATCAGAAGATTTATAGTCAAGTTCAGTCCTAGGCCTCTTAGAAGGAGGGGGCTGACTACCCTTGATTAGAGTAATAAGATCTTCAGCCATTTTGATCATTTGTTTTTTTAGGCATAGGGGCCTAAACATGTGGCCTGGGCGTCGATTTTTTAGACACAGATCGAGATTTTAGGCCTTAGAATAGAAGGTGAAATCAGTTTAATATGCAAGTCTGTAGGCCTGAATACACCATCAGAAGCCGGTGCCTGCACAGCAGCTCTGGACCCATTCAAGGTAGAGACATCTAAGGGTTCCATAGGTGAATCATCTCGCGGCATACTGGACTCCGAATGGGTCTCAGTAGAGGCCTGCGAGTCAGAAGTAATGGGTATCAGGGGCTGTGAAAGCACCTCACTGAGTACCGGCGAACTGGTGACTGGCTTAGGAGAAGCGTCGTCAGCAGTTTTGGACCTCGATAGCCTGTCTGTCTTTTTCTTTGCATTTTTTCAGAATTCCGGTAGTCGGATGGCTAACCGACATAATTTCTGGATAATTAAACAGAGAACCAAAATATATAGAGGCAAAAATGTACAGATGACAGATAGTGCGCTGATTAAATAAAGCACAAAACCGACAGCAAGGTACGTCGTGGTCAGGGCCTAGGCAAGGAATACAGTATAAATGAAAATCTTTATGAGGTATTTGCTTCCCACAAGTAATGCAATTATTAACTTTACTGACATCGGTAAGGAGCAAGAAAAAGTTTTCCCAATGGGGTACTTAGCTTTAAGTTGAAGACTGCGGTTCTGAAACTCGAAATTTCAGGAGTCAGCCGACCGGCACTTGCAAACTGCTTTGGCTTCGGGCAACACACAGCAATAAAGACTGATGTAAAGGTGTTGGCTGCATGTTTTATACCCCTGACGACCTGACGTCATGGAAGAAGGGACAGCAACTGACGCAGGACCCAAGACTTTGTTAATCAGGCTGACTGAGTTCAAACTGCCAGCAGATTACCCAAAAGTAATGACTGCAGCAGTGAAACACGAAGAACATCTCTGTTCCATATGTTGAGGAAGAAAGATAAGGACAATACCAGATTTTACTCACTATAACTAAGCTTCTTTGTTGTCCGTTTTCATTCTTCCTCAACTCCCATCCTATCCATCCCCTATCCTTTTCTTTCTGGAAGGACCTATTGGACTGTGTTTGGAACCTACAGTTCCAAGTTTGAACCCTGCCTTTTCTGTCTACATCCGTTTCTCTAACTATTGGGAAATAGGGCAGCAAACTCGATATGCGGCAACAGGGATGGAATATCGGATTATGGACAGAGGGAGGAGCTCAAGAGCTGGATCCAAAGTCTGGTATATGCAGCAGAGTCCCATTCATCGAGGAAGAATGAAAATGGACAACATAGATGCCTAGTTATGGTGAGTACATAACTTTAAATTTTCTACAATGGTTGAAAAAAAGGTTTACTGTAAGAAAAACAATAAAATAACAGCATTCCAATATTCTCCAACACACTACTTTATTTTAGCATATCTGAACTTTACAAACTAACAAAATGTTATCCCTTTTAAAGATAAAACTGTATAAAAATGACAAGACAAAAATGGACTGCACCCAGAAAAGCACAGTTGTGCAAGGGACTCACCATAATAGTATGTAACAGGATCATTCTTGACTTCGGAGTTTTAAACATGTTCTGGTTATTGTTTATTGCCCCCTGGTGTGCAGTAGTAACTCAGGTTTTCCCAAAAAGCAATATGAATCACAGGTGGAATCTGGTTTAACTGACGTTGACCACATTAGCATAACTCAGCTCTCAGGGGTGAAGCAAACCTCTGACCTTGGAGACAAATCTCTTGCAGTAAATTAGCTCAGTAATTTAATATAACATTTGAAACCAGGAAAAACAGTAGGTGGGCCCTTACCAATAGTCCCATAGTAAAGCATGTTCTATAAGATTACTCTCTTATATTACAACTTAATGGGAAAATCATGAACTTGCCTGTCTCAAGAGGAGTTATAATATTGTCGGGGTAGAAATAGACCACCAATTTATCCAATTGCAAATAACAAGCAGAGTCAGTCAAGATATATGGCACCATAGCTTCAGCCCTCCTACATCACAGAATAACCACACAATTAACCATTATTCTGTGCATTTAGCAAAGGCTATAAAAGGCTTTATACAGCATTCAACTCCTATAGCATTCATATCCAGAACTCAATACAGCACTATGATGTAACAACATAACCCAGTTAAGAAAAGTGAAGTCAACAAAGACTGAGTAGTAGCAGGATGGAATCCAAGTATTAAATAAGGACAATTCACTTGCTTAGTGTTATTTGAGTACCTATCATAACTGTACCACAACATGTCATACTGGTCCTTAGTGCTTGTGTAAAAGGCCAAACTAGAAATACAAAGCCTAGGTGGAGGTCCCAGCTAACACACTTTAGATGGCAGTCTGAAGCTAATACACCACTAACTTCATAAATGCATACCAGATTAAAACGCTTTGTAAAGGTGTGGACCATGAACTGCACAGCTACACTGCAGTCAGCTACCTTGAAGAATCAAGAAATCAGCACAGGAAGCAGTGATCGTTGAAAGATGAGCCCGTGAAAGGATTTAAACAGTTACAATAAAACGCTATACTGCTAACAGTCCGGTTTTAAATGGTTTGCAGACTAATGTCTCAAGTGCATTAGTCAAAAAACAGACAAAAACTGATCCAGATTCTTTAACTTTTTGGATGCATACTCAAAACAGCAGTCTCCTAAGGTTCAATATTGGGTAACAGTAATGTCCTTGGTCTTTCAGAATGATGACATAAAGAAGGAATCTCTATCCTTTCATCAAAACTAATGTCCATCACACCTTCAGGCATAAAAGGAGTTGTAGTTAAAGATACACTAACTGGGAATATTGTGCAAGTTTCTGTGCACACAAGTGCCTGCAACTACGAAATGCTCCTAGATAAGGTAACAGCCAAAGACGAGATGTTTGCAAGACAAGAAATTCAAGAAAACTGAATATGTAGGCTTAAAAGGAGGTGTCATCTATATTTTCAAAGAAAGGGTTAGACAGGAAAATCAAACTTAATGGGGGCATTAAGCTGAAGTACTTCCATAAAAAACATGCTCATAGTGAGCCTTAAGAGAAGAAAACTACAATCCTTTAACTATTGTCATCTAAAAAGATGTCTAACCACCATCCTTACACAAACTGGCTTCTGCACTCAAGACAGGTAAGACGTTGTAGAAGGTAATTTCTTAGCCACCTGGAAAACTCTGCATGAAACAGAATAGTGCGGAAATCAAAACCTCAGTCTATGAGCTGTGAGACATGGAGGGCCAAGATTAGATTCGTGGAAACCAGACTTTACTTTCCTGCTGGAATAGAAGGGGAAATCAAATGAACATTCTACCATGTCCATTTAAAAAACAGAGCAAAGTGTTGCTGAGCCAGAAATCAGCAATGAAAATCAACTGAACTTCTCTTCATGCTTTTAAAGGATCTTATGAAATAATGAAACTCCAACAAACACTTATATAATACTTCAATCTTTTGTTGCAGCATTTTGCTGCTTGGTCAAAGAAGCAAGAGTCTGAACATGCTCTTGAGGTGTGAAAAGATCCTAAATCAGTGTCTACTGCTTTATGAGGGGTTCAGCTGAGACTTCCTTTTGTTGACCATCAAACCGACACCATCTAAAATGGAGTTATCATACTAAGATTGTCCAATTGTCCATTATCTGTCAAAAGAATGGACCTGAACTAAGTGAACATCCATATGAAAAAAAGGGAGTACAACTGCAGCTGGAGCTAAACATTAAGAGAACACATTGGAGGGACCAAGTTAAGTTCTTTTTGTCCCTCATAGAGCGAGATTTCTTCAAAACATAACTGATTAGCAATGACAATTGTTACGTCTGTCATGTGACTCATTTTATGTAGGTAAAATGGAAAGAAAACTTAGGAGTATATTTTTAATATGACTATAACATAAGAACAAATGAGAAAATTTTAGGGTTTTTTTTTTTTTTTTTAGAAAAAATATACTTCTTGTGTATGGTGGCAATTAGAAGACTAGAACTGAATACAAGGAGTTGCTATGGCAATTAAAATTAAATGCTATGCAAGAGCAGGATTAAAGAAAATGGTTCTGTTAACTTTATACTGAAAGTGAGTGCTGCTAAATTATAATGGTTGCCCAGACGTGTTTTTATAGGATGTGAATGAATAATGGAATGCTTTTAACTAATGCTTTTATGGATTTTCGTGCATCTATGTTCATGTGATTCCCTATTCTTTTAAAAATGGAGCTGTTTGTTATCAGTTATGTTGTGAATAAGTCCCACTATATGAGCAATGAAAGTACTTAATGTTTGCAATAAATGAGTTGTTGACATCGGTGTGCATTTATCATTTTTGGTTAAAAGTATTACATGGCACATACTCTTTAACATATAGAACTGTTGGTGGCAAATTTCTTACTATCCTTTGCTATAATGAAGCCAGATTGGTGAATACCAAATGAAAGGGACTTAAATCAGAAATTAAAATCTTTACACAAAAGAACCCTCAACAAACATCATCTGGCTGTGCAAAACAGGTTCAATTAAAGCTTCCAACCTCTCATGCAATGGGGAATGGTTGGTAATAAGTAAAACTAGACTGATCAGACAGTCCCAGTAGGTTTATAAAGCATCTACCTCTCTTTCTAATGCTCTCTTGTACTCCTTTCTTAGCATTCTAACATAAGACTGACATCAGTTTTGAACGCCAATCTTTAAAATCTGCTTTCCTTACTAAAACTAAAAAATAAACTTGCTACTTGTTATAATAACAAAAAACGGACTTCCAAAAGCCACCTAAGAAAGTTATTACATAAACTAAAAGTCTAAGTCAAAATGAATTTAACTTTTAAACTCCATCAGAAGAAATATTTTTATAACCCTGTCAAGACACAATCATAGAGACATGCGACTAATGCCACCAAAACTCATGAAATATTACTTTACTCATAACAAATACTCTGCAAAAGCTTAAGTCCCAAAAAAGATAAAGCACACAATCAGTTCCATTCGACAGCTGCACCTAGAAGTATATTTTTACATTTATAAAATACAGAAACTTTACAATTATTTTATATAAAAAACATTCTTCTCATACTACTACCCCCAAAATATTTTTCTTTCTATACGTTTCCCAGAGAGACTGTAAGAAAATCTAAATCAATGAAAATCAAGCAGAGCTACAGAAATCTCAAAGGACAGACTTAAAGATCTGGCACTGGCTTCCCACCAGTAGCTGGCTATGCTAATTTGATCAACTGCAGCAGCCCAGGGGGGGGCTTTACTGACTGATCAATGTTTGGAAAATGTAAGGCAGAAATTCCCCAGAGAAAGACAATAATTAAACAAATTTAAAAATGTGATGAAAAAGATGTTGACATATCATACAACAGAAAAGGTAGAACTGAAGCTAGCATAATGTGGTCACTTTAACTCAAAAGTAAGACATTTAGAAATATTTCATTACATGATTAAATTGACTAGAAGCACATTCTTTGCAAGAATGAAGACATTTTAACAACAGTTATACAAAACATCCAAAAGAAACATGTCAATTTAAGTTTTACAGCACTTGATTAACGTCTAATTATCATACATTTTGATATTGATTTATAATCATTTAATAACTTGCCAACATTTTAGAAAATTTTAATTTCCAAATTGGATCCACTGCTCTGAAACTCTGATGATGAAAAAGGAATATGTTATACAAGGAATGACACTGCTATACATCATATCATATATATTTTTAAACATAGCTAACATGACACAGAATCCTGCAGTCATTATGGCTTCTTAGTTTTAACACTCATTAATGTTTAAAGATGAAACACCAACTTAAGTAATGAAAATGGTCCATGTGAGAAATTTTTGTTTCTCTTAATATGGAAGGCTAAAGACTACCCAGCATGATACAACACAGTTAAGCCCATACCACCCAACTTAAGTATGGTATGCTTAAATAGAAATTTGAAAATATAAATATGTATGATAGCCAAAGAACAGTAAAATAAAAACCTATGGACAAAACAAAGCATGACTCTTGCTACTGAGAGACTATAAGTGCAGTTTCTACTATACAACATTAGAAAGTGAATGCATCTCTTTACTTGCATAGATTCCAGTCAAAATGTAAAAGATAACAAATCTGAGCTTTTGGGATTCCCTGGAAGAACAGAGGGCGAATAGATGAGAAATTTATACTTACATAGAAATGACAACAACAAGAAAAAACTTCCATATGAAATGACCAAATACACGTCCTTTAGGAGTGTTAAAATGTATAATATATTTACTACAGTGGGCAATACATATTACTAAAATACTGGGTTCATCAACAAGCACTTGTAGTCTACTGATGGCAAACTAGACAAGTTTTCAAACTACGTTAAGTTAAGCAAATGGGAATCCACATTGATATACCTTATCTTTAACAGCTATGGCATGTTATATGCTTTTATGTATAAGTTACATTAGTCTACATATAAAAGACAAAACACACAATCGCACATAATAATGTACAAATGACAAAGGGAGAGAAAAATCCAAGTGTCTTGAAAAAACTCCCTTCTTGACTTGCATGCTTCCAGGGAACTCCCTAGCCTCAACCTCCCACTACTGCAGGCAGTAAAATTTCTGCAAGTACAATGACAGCATTCAGTTATTAGTTTGTTACAAAATAATCTACAGTTTCAGAAAATATCATTATAACATTTTGTTTCATTCAATGAATTCCACATTTTACTTTTAATCTTCACAAGATTCTCCACTTTCTTCCCAAAGTTCAAAGTAATGCTGAAAGACAACAAATGGGCCCTAGGTTTGTGGGTTTGTGCATCTACATGCATGCCTCTTGTGACAGACTAACATATTTTCTGGGGCTGGTTTCTGCCTTACACCTAGTACTGACCGAATTAGGCTCTGTCCTCACCTGTGATAATGGAATGGATAGAAAATGGAATGTGGGGTTATTGTTAGTTTATGTCGCTGTATATTCTGATGCATGTTAGATACCTCTATTATTAGTTCTCATTTCTGTAAAGGAAAATTCTGAACTGAAGGATGCTGCCATTAACTGCAAAAAATCAGTGCTAAGAATTCTTTCATTGTGAAATGCTTGTGAAAGATGTGCTGGCTCCATAGTGCAGAGGGAATCTGATTGACCTAGATAATAAAGATTTGAGGAGTGGTCTAGGCACTGAGGGAGGGAGATGGATTGGGGGGGTAAGAATGAGTGGCTAATGCCTGCACCAATAACACTGCGGCACAGATCCAGTAGTAACAAGTACCTCCACCACATCAGAAACATTCAACAGTCAGTGGAAAAAAAATACTTCTAAGTGCATCTCTTCAAAATACTTCCAGATAACAGCACTGCATCAGATATTGAGAGGCTTTGCAAAGCACAGAAAATGGAAACGATTTCAGCATCTTTGATAATGGCTTAATCTTTCCCTTCAAGTTGTGGTAAAACATAGGTTGCAAGTTAAAATGGAACATTAGTATCTTTAAAAGTTCAGAAACAAAGTAAGGATGCAAAATTCAGTTTTACAAAAGTAAGCAAGACATTAAACATACTGAACAGATGCAACATATTCAAGTACAGTGCAATCGTAATATTAAATAAGGGCACCATAGGATTCACTATTAAATTCCACTTTTTACCCTAAAAATGAAATCACTAGAGAAATGTAGTTTATACTCCCTGGCATCTTTCTTGTACTTCTTGTGTTTCTGTTACTGGCACCAGCTTCATGGGAAGAAAGAGTTAAAATACTGTAATATTGATAAGAGCATTTACAGTTTCAGCATTCATTGTAACAATGTGGATATCAGCTGTTATGAGCACGCAATACATGACAAACATAAATGACAGTTTAACAGCTATCATAACAAAGGTCAAGAATTCTGAAAACTGCTGCATATGATGTGGCACGCATTTTTATGTCATTATTTAGCAGTTCATTATCAAATGTATTCTATGCAAGAGAAACTCAATGAAGTCTTCCAGGCCATCTTTACAAACATATATATTCTCTTGATGCTTCCAATGATTAAAGACAATAGTGACTTGGTATATTTAAAAAGCATGTTTACAAGACACAAAAATACACAACTCCTGAAGGCAAGGTTCAGAAATATTTTCCTTTGTAGCATTTGATGTCCTTATGAGGTCCAAAATTATAGAAGTATTGCATAACACTGTCATACAGCAAAATGCATTTACCACTAAAGTACTACGGTTTTCCAGTTTTTCCCCTTTTATCCCAGCACATGAAGCTTGCAAACAGGAGATTCAACCACAGCCATGTGCTCTGAAACATTCTCCTAAATGACCTATTACAGTGCTCCATAATCCTAGTGGTAATCTTCTTCCAAACGTTTCTTGCGAACTGTTAAGACAAAAGCAAAATATTCAGAGGAGTTGTAAATCATATATTACTAGAAATAAGATAAAAAAGACTCTTTCAGGACTGTATTAAATAATTATTGCAAGTACTGACACACAGATATAGGCTAGAATAATTTATACATGTCTGTGTTTGCTATTGATCATGCCAAAACAGATTCAGAGGAACTAGACCTATAAAAAGTAATCATCTTAGCAATCTATTAGATAACATTCCCAACAGCAGCTTTTAATCCACAAACTAGAACAAAGGTACTAAAAGTAATCCCTGAGACTCTGCCAGCATTAAATAACAACACATATATCTTAAAAGCAGAATAGAAGCACCTGTTAACATGTGGCAGACAGAGCTGTCTTAAATGGAGAGAGAAAGGTGTGCATGGGATGAAGGAGAGGATAGAACAGAGTAAGAAACCATGACACTATGAAATTATGGGCATAAACA